>NC_046666.1:94438814-94441351 GCF_010883055.1 Belonocnema kinseyi
AAGTGGGTTTATGCCAGGAAGGTCATGTACGGATCAAATATTTAGCTTAAGGCGAATTGCAGAAAAAAGTTTGAGAATAGGAAAAAAAGTTTTCTGTGCATTTGTTGACCTAGAAAAAGCTTTTAACAAGGTAGATAGAAATAAAATTTGGGAAGTTCTAAAAGTACGATAATCGCTTTCTTCCAATCGTCTAGGACGTTTCCTGTCTCAAAACATAAGTTTATCAATTTGCACAGTCTATGTGGTATGTACTCGCCACCATATATAAGCATTTCAGCGTTAAGACAGTCTACCCCGGCAGCCTTACCGTTTTTCGAGTTCTTAATTATATCCGTAACCTAAGTGACACAGACTTTCTCAATTGAATTTTCTAACGCATCGCGTTTAACATCGCAGTTGTGGTGTCTTATAGCTTCATCTCCGTATTGTCCCTTAAAATCGTCTCTGAAAGCCCCTAGTATCTCGTCTGCATCCATAGCATTTCCCCATTACTATTTCTCATGTTGACAATTTCTGTACTTTTGTTTCCCTTCATTTTTTTATAAAGCAGTTTCTTGCTTCCTTCAAAGTCGTTTTGTATGTTCTTCTCTTCTTCTGCTTTAATTTCATCTTTACTTTCTTCACTTAATTGTTTGAGTGTCCTATTTTTGTGTCTATAATCATTTTGTACGTCTATTTCTTTCCTCAATGATGTCCCGGAACTTTGTCCATGCGCCTTCTATATCTTTGTTTTTTATAACGTCCTCCCATGTTGCCCTATCTATACTTTTGATTATCTTATTTTGAAAATCTATTCGCACATCCTGTTTCTGTAGCTTCTCAATTTGATTCGCGTTTTTTTCGCTCTCTTGGTTCTCATTTTTCTCCATCCCCAACCTAAGTTAATTTTGGAGATCAGAAGGAAATGATCAGTGTTGCATGCAGAACACCTCATGACCCTTGTATCTTTCACCAGCTCTCTTAGCCTTTCATCCGTAAGAACAAAGTCAAGTATACTTTGGCTATTTACTAATTTATCTCCGTTATAGTTTGTTTTTGGATCCTCAAAATTACCTAATACTTTTTCTGTATCCTGATTTTGGATGCCTACATATCCATTCATATCTCCTAGTAGAATTATTCTTTTACCTCGATCGCAAATATTTATTGTGTCATTTCAAGTGTCTCAGAAGGCGTATTTTACTTTTCTGGGATCACTATCAACTGGTGCTAGCATGCTATGATAAATAATCTTCTGATTCCTACTTTCATCCTAGAGCACAGCAGTCTGGGAGATACGAAATCATGATCTCCGAGATGCGGCTTCGCTCTTTCATTCAAAATCAGACCTACTCCTTGCCTACCATGTGATTCATTACCATCCCTGTCCATATTTTAAATCCGCTTTCACCACGCCATTTCCTATGTCTCTAATTTAGCATCCCTTATTCTTTGTTTCAGACACACATAAAATATCTAGTTTCCTTACATGCATAGTTTCTCGCAATTCTTCTACCTTGAGATCATTCACTTCCCTAGCATTCCAAACACACAGTCTCCATTCGTTTCCTTGAACTTGAACTTCACATTTACCGTGTGCATGCCTTTTGTCAATTAAAGTTCCACCCCTTTCCGAGGCATTTTTATTGTTTGTACTATTCATTGTTTATATCATACGCTCACTCCTGAAAGCCCGGATTAAGAAAGCACAAGAGAAAAAATTTCGTGAATAGCTCCTAGATAAAAGAATGCACGGTATCTTCCACAGAAATGTGGAGGATTAGTCAATGTCGTGATTTCTACAATCTGCATAAAGAAACACAATTTTAAGATGAACAATTATTAAAAATTTAGAATTTTCTATTTGGTTTGTTCCTATGGCCAGGGTACACGACCGGTATATCTGAAGTCTTTTTGAAACTGACTTAAAGGACAAAACTAGTAGCACATTTTAGAGATGGTATACTATTACGGCATACATTCTGTGACCTAAAAAATGTGACAAAGGAGATTTTAAGAGAAAGATCTTGTTTAAAGTCCTTTCATAATCATAAAATTTTTTAAATAAACCATTTAAAGAGTTTAATTTGACAAAACTTCACACATTTCTAGAAAGACGGGCTAATTTCCCAACAATAATAATAGTCAATTTTGAATATTCAAGTAAATGTGCAAATCAGATAATTAGTTAATGAAATAAATAAAGAAATGAATAAATGAATATATACATATACATATAAATTTATCCATTTTTGTTCATTTCTAATTTATTTAGGGCCTAAATATTTGAATTTATGATAAAAAAGAGTGACCCCCCCCCCCCACCACACACTGAACAAAAATGTCCGCGTTTTGTAGTTTTTAGGTTTGAAATTTCTTTTTTATCAAAAAATTATAATAAATTGATATAAATTACTTATCTTTAAGTAGGTTTCTGGATTTTCTACCATCTGAATTACGAAGTACAATTTAAAAAAGAAACAAATGTTCAAAATTTAGAATTTTCTATTTGTTATTTTCTCATTCTCGCGGTACACTAAGTGCACAAATAAGATAAT
>NC_046666.1:94441451-94454418 GCF_010883055.1 Belonocnema kinseyi
GCGTCCTCGGGTTGCGGATAGAGGGTCCCTGTACCAAGGGTTTCTGCTGAATATGGGGACAAAAATAAATAGTCAGTCGCGGACAATTTTTCAGGGTTGGTCCCGAAGGAATGAACCCCCAAGCGGAGGTGTGAAAACTGTGCCGAAAGCTAGAACGGTGACTCTGGAATACCGGGCGACGCCTCAGAGTACGCAGTCTTATCCTTGCATGCGTCGCTCTGCAAGGATGGACGAACCCGTTTTCCTAGCTTCTCGTGGGAACAACAATGATAACACCAAACATAGTTGTAGTAAGTGCGGTTCAAAAGAACAGAACGCGTAGGGCTCCCGACAATGGGTCGTCCAACAATGCCGACCACTCCAGAGCTGAGGGTGCCAATAAAAATGGATTCAATGCGATGGATCGGCGGAATCTCGGGACCTTTAGGTGGACGGAGCGACTGAATCACGACTTGCTGGGGTGCTGCGATGCGAGTATGGCCCCTGAACGGGGTTACATGGCACGACTACATACTCTGTGGTATGGGACTATGTAAGCGGAACGCCTGCTCTACCTGCTCTACCTGCTCTAGCCTAAAGGATCTATGTGATGACCTCATAACACCTGATGAAGAATGCCTGCCCATCACTACCGCGGAGGTGAAAAAAGTATTAAGAGGGATGAAGAACTGTTCCGCACCGGGACCAGATTGCATCAAAACCTTCTGGCGAAAGAACTTTCCTTCAACCCATGAGCATTTGGCCCGTATTTTCACCTCATATTTAAAGTCGGAAGAGCCGATTCCGGAGTGTTTGGTGGAAGGGCGCACAATACTCCTGCCGAAAGTAGGCAACTTAGCTGACCCGCATAATTACAGGCCAATCACTTGTCTCAACACACTGTTTAAGATATTAACAGCTATCCTAAATGATAGGATTGTTCCGGCAATTGAACCTGTGTGGCAAGAAATGTATGGACAACGAGGCTCAAAGAAAGGCGTAGCGGGATGTCGGGAGAACCTGCTTATCGATAGATGTGTCTGCAAAGATGCAACATTCTACCAGCGTGACCTATCGATGGCCTGGATTGATTATCGGAAAGCTTTCGATTCGACCTCCCATAGATTTATTATCTGTCTTTTGGAGAGCTTAAGGTGCTTCATCAGGCTTGAAAATTAGCCCATGTATTACTCTGACAAGTTTTTTCCCCACAATTCTGAATTGTATGATTTCATATTTCAACCACAGACTATAAATGCCTAATTGCAATACCTCTAAGAGCGCTTCTTTCGAAAAATGGCCCTGTTCTTTTTTTATTGCATTTAATTGAATATTGATGCATTTTATGCACCTGGGAAGTAGCAAACCGCCACCATGAGTGTATTTGGTGAACGTAGTTCGTGTGCCCTCTGGCTGGCTATGAAACAGCGGGTGGTCGAGAGTGTCATTTTTTCGACGATACTTAAAACATCGTAAACTTAGGATCGAGCCGAGAATTTAGATTGAGTGTCTGTCATGCCTCACTCAACTTTCCTATTGTTAGAGATTACATTCGGTTGAAAGAAATTAGAAATTAGCAAATATTAGGGAATTTCATTTTTAAACTATGCATTCGGTTCATTACATAACGATAAGATGATTAAAAAAGAGAGAAGAAAATCGGTTAATCCGTTCAATTTCTGGATACGCCTTTTTTCTCTCTTCTCGGATTGTATGACAAAAAATACTGTAAGAAAAAGATGCGGCGTCCTATTTTTGTCCTTGAATCTTTATTTGTTTCAAATACAATTGCTTGCTTCACAATAAATGTGTTGTTTTGGTCAGAATTGATGAATTATTTTGCTTCAAGATTCACATCATTTGGTTCGATTTCATTGCTTTTAATTCGAAAAATTAAAATATCATTAACAGAAAGCGGAGGAGCCTTCTTTTTCGAGTTGGGGACCTAGCCATAGAATTATAAAATTAAATTGCACAGTTTGTACTGTTCATACTATGTTAAAATTTAATAATAATTATAAATATATTTCTAATCGATTAACAATATGGAGTGTTTGAGAAATAAATTCATACTGATAAATGTTATTTTTAACGCCCCCCCCCTGCCCCCACAGCGCCCCAAATATGAGCCAAAAATAAAAAAACTACATTTTTACGTTCATTATTGTTAATTTTTAGCAAATATGCGTCGTCTTTTTCATATAAAACAAACAATCATATTTTCTGATTGAAATGTAATGGTTTCTCATTCTTTGGAGCAGCACATTTTTCAAAAAACATTATATCATCATTTAAGCAATTATTTATTCTTTTTTTCAAATTTCTGAACATTGAGCTAGAGATGTCCACTTTTTCTAAATTGGTATTCTATGCTACGTTTTGTTGAATAATTACATAATTTTGATACATTTCTTGTAATGTTTAAAAAATTTCTATTCGTTTAAACAATCCTAATTTCCTCAATCAGGTTGTTTACAATAACTGAGTGGTGTATTACATGACTGTATAGTATATACAAAGAATAGATAGATACAGAGAATAGCAAACATAACTTGTTAAAATAATTACTTTTTGAAAAATACTTTTTAAATCGTATTTTCTGAGTCAAACATAATATTCAATGATATCGAGGACTAGTAAATTCTGCAAAAATCTTAATGTTATTGTTTTTGCAATTAATTATCGATTTTTTTTAATTTATGTCAAACTAAGTATGGATGGTTTACATAAAGAAAACAAAGTCAACAACAAACAGAAAACAACAACATCCACAAAAAGTTTCTTAGAATAACAATGAAGAAGAAGTTGACATCTGTGCCTCAATTTTTAAAAAATTTGAAAATAAACAATAAATAATTGTTAAAATAATTGCATAATAAATAAAAATAATCTGTAAACAATTGAAAATTGTTTAAAAAGTAATGGAAAATATTCAAATTGTCTACTAGTAATTATTTGTATGAAAAAGACGACACACAGCCGCATTCAGGATGTGACGTCTATAAAGGATACTCTCCGCAGCAGATACAAAAGTCTCATCCAGCAGATTTGGTCTTCCGAACTGTCGGTTGATGAACAAAGTATCTGCAACGAACATGCTTGCCGTCCCGGTAGTACTCTATTCATTTGGAGTAGTTCCATGGACGAAGAGCGAGCTCAGATCCCTTGATATCGAGACAAGAAAGGTTATGAACATGAATAAAAGCATGCATCTTAAGTCTTCTGTTCCGCGACTGTACATCTCAAGCCGTCAAGTTGGTCGCGAAATATTGAGTCTTGAATGTTTTAACAACAGGATTATTCTGGGTACAGCACATAGAGTCGCTAATGGAAGAGACCCTCTTCTTAAAATTGTCAGGAATCACGAAGAAGTGGGCAAAGGAGCGTTTCTGTACAAAGCAGCGGAGGAGGCTGCTGAAACACTCGGACTTAACTTCAGTATTAGGAGTGAGCAAAATGCATCAAATCTTATCTATCTCGAGTACTCACTCCTGAAAGCCCGAATTAAGAAAGCACAAGAGAAAAACTTTCGTGAACAGCTCCTCGATAAAAGGATGCACGGTATCTTCCACAGAAATGTGGAGGATCAGGCAATGTCGTGTGATCTAACGTTTGCTTTCCTTAAATCGCCCGGATTGAAGTCTGGTACGGAGGGTTTCATTTTTGGCATGCCAAGACGATGTCATTTCCACCTTAACATACCGTTGCCACATTTTGAGCCAAGACATTCCGGATGATAGCTTTATTACCATCTCTGTCACTCTGACGGCATTAGCCTTAATATCGCTCCTCTAAATGCTCCTAGGGAAATCGACTCAATTGTCGACAATTGGAAGTGCCGCATATACTGGAACTCTATATTCTCGGAAATTATTTCTGTTGCACACTTGAGGCCAGACATGGTTCTTCTTGACTTCGAGAAGCCAACCATGTTCGTTGTCGAATTTTCGACATCAGCTGACAAAAACATCATAGCCAAGGAGAATGAAAAGAAAGAGAGGTACAGAGACCTTATAAGGGAGTTGAAACGATTGTACCCGGATTATTCTGTTAAACTAATCGTCCTTATCATCGGCGATCTTAGAGGTGCCAAGCTTCCACTCTTTAATAGCTTGAAAAGCATCCCTGCGTGTCAACAATATGCTAAAACACTTGCGCGAAGAATGAAGAAGGCGGTAGTCTTTGGATCACTTCGTGTTCTCAGGGTGCACCAAACTTTTGTCGGATCATCGTATTCATTCCGTTACAGACTGTAACTACCTATCTCACGGTCGTGAGACGTGGTTTTGGCTGAAATTTTATCGCGATTTCGCTGAAAGCTGGTGCAATTCTTGAGATTAGCACCCACTCCCGGCAAAATCCTCCGGTTGTCCTGAGGACAATTTTTTTTAGTACATGTATATATTTTTATTTCTTGTTTATTTAAGGCCAAAATCTTTTAATTTATGATACCCCCCCCCCCCCCCCCCCCCACGAAATAAAAATCTCCGTGTTTTTGTAGTTTTTAGGTTTAAAATTTCTTTTTCATCCAATAATTATGATAAATTGATATAAATTACTTATCTTTAAGTTGGTTTCTGGGTGTTCTAATATCTGAATAACGACACACAATTTAAAAAAACCAAATTTTCAAAATTTAGAATTGTGTATTTGGTTTATCCCCATTCTTAGGATACACGACCGGTATCTATGAAGTCTTTTTGAAACTGATTTAAAGGACAAAGCTAGAAGCACAATTTAGAGATGGTTTACTATTACGGCACACTTCCTGTGACCTAAAAAATGCAATGAAGGAGATTTTAATAATAATAATAATTTTAACTAAATGCACAAATAAGATAATTAGTTAATGAAATAAATAAATGAATATATACTTTTACATACACATATATCCATTTGTGTTTAGTTCTTATTTATTTAAGGCCTATATCTTTGAATTTATGATAAAAAATAGAACCCCCCCCCCCCCATCTTGAACAAAAATCTCCACATTTTTGTAGTTTTTAGGTCTAAAATTTCGTTTTCATAAAAAAATTATGATAAATTGATATAAACTACTTATCTTAAATAGGTTTCCGGGTTTTCTATTATCTGCATAACGAAACACAATTTTCCGAAGAACAAATATTAAAAATTCAGAATTTTCTGTTTGGTTTGTTCCCATTCTTCGGGTACACGACCGGTATCTCTGAAGTCTTTTTGAAACTGACTTAAAAGACAAAGCTAGAAGCAGATTTTAGAAATGGTTTACTATTACGGCAAACTTCCTGTGATCTAAGAAATGCGACGAAGGAGATTTTAGGAAGAAGGTCTTCTTTAAAGTCCTTTCAAAGTCATTGCAATTTTCTAAATAAACTGTTTAAAAAGTTTAATTTGATAAAACTTTATGCATTTCTAGAAAGACATGCAAATTTTCCAACATTAATAACAGTTCAATTTTGAAGTTTTAAATAAATGCACAAATAAGATAATTATTCAATAAAATTAATAAATAAATGAATATATATATTTGTGCTTATTTCTTGCTTATGTAAGGCCTACATCTTTGAATCGCTGCGTTTTTGTAGTTTTTAGGTTTAAAATTTCTTTTTCATCAAAAATTATAGTAGGTTTCTGGGTTTTCTATTATCTGCACAAAGAAGCACAATTTTCAGAAGAACAAATATTCAAAATTTAGAATAAATTTATTTTTTCACATGAAATTTCACTAATTAGTTGTTAACTGTTTTAATTACTACATCATTGGGTTTAACACGCTTAATTCAAAAATCTTTTACTTCACAATGTTTCTATTTTATGTCTTCATTTTTAAACGAAAATTTGAAATTGAAAGGATTAAAAACTAAATAAATATAAATTAATAAATGATCTTTGTTTAAAAATCAATAACAAATTTTATTGAATTCCCAAAAAGATAAATCTACGATCTAAAATGCTAATAAGCATTCTGCTCAGCACAATGAAAAACCACATATAGTTTTCCCAGGTTATATTTAAACAATTTTTGATACAATGGAAGTACAAGTTCTTCCTAATAAACAAAATCAAACTGCGAAATCGAATTCGCGACGAAGGAAAATGCTCAAAAGCATTCAAAATAAAACTTTTTTCTGCCATGAAAGACGAACTATCTAACTTCACTCTTTCCACTCGCACATACCACACCATAATAGCGCCTCTCGAGCCCCCTTAAAGTACTAATATTTAAGCGCGAAATAATTTTAAATTCAAAAAGTATGAAACCTTAACATTTCTGCCCCCTTGGGTGCCTTGCGGTCCAAATTTCGAAAATATTGAACGATATATTTGTAATAAGATACATTTATGTTTCGTCAAATTATGTATCTCTCTTAATGGGTAATAAAGCTAATTTAGTAATCGGTCGTACATAAGTGCCTGACGCCATACGAGCAGTCACTTCACAAACAAATTCAACTATACTTTTTTTAACATCAACTATGCTTCCCAAAGTCCATTTCGTGGACGGTAAATTTTCATTTTTCACTAAAACTATTTGTCCAACATAAATATTTTTTTTTCGAAGTTGCCATTTGGTACGTTGTTGTAAAGATGAAATATAGTCTTGAGACCAGGTTTTCCAAAAAGTTTCAAGAGTTTGTTGCCACAATTACCATCTTGACAATTGATTGGATTTTACGTTTTCTAATGAAATTTCGTGTACTGCAATTAGTTCTCCACCAATCAAAAAATGTCCTGGTGTCAAAACTTTTAGATCATCTGGATCATCTGATAGAGGGCACAATGGCCTTGAATTCAAACATGCCTCTATCTTGCACAATAATACAGTCAATTCTTCGAAAGAAGGAGTTTGAGCTACGAGAACGCGTCGCAAATGGTTCCTTACACTTCGCACGCCAGATTCCCAAATCCCACAAAAATGCGGCGCCGCGGGGGGAATGAAATCCCATACGCTCGAACTTCAGGTGTTTGTGTCACCCTTCGGAAAGTATCGTCAAGTTCGCAACTAGCACCTTGGATATTCGTCCGTCGATCACTGTGAATCGTGTGAGGTATCCCTCGACGGGAAACGAAACGCTTAAGTGCAGCTAGAAATGGTTCAGTAGTATAATCACTGACTAATTTGAGGTGAAGGGCTCCAATCGCAAAATAAAGAAACACTGCTATATAAGCTGAATGAGACTTGTATCCTCGACCCCGATGAATCGTTACTTGGATCGGCCGTGCATAGTCGATACCAACGTGAGTAAAGGGTCTTGCAGGTCGCGTGATATGGCTTTTAGGCAACGCACCCATTTATTGATTTGAAATATCCCAACGAATTCGAACATAAGGAATACATTTATAGATGATAGATTTAACTGTTTGTCTTCCGCGGATAAGCCAACAGTTTTGTTTTAGCAGACTCAAAGTCAATTACGTTCCTCCGTACAAACATTTCCCATGAAAATGTCGTATTAGCAAACTTACTTAAGGATGTGCTTTGATAATAATTGGGAATTTTCGAATAAATTCCATTGCTGCGTTAGCTAATCTTCCTTCAACGCGAAGGATTTTTTTTTCACCAAGAAACTGATTTAATGATAGCGATGGACTGTTCCGGTCTGATTCAATTTTTCTATCTAAAATTGCAATCTCGTTAAAAAATAATTGAGACTGAATATACTTGAGCCAAACAATTTCACTATGATCACAATATTCCACGATAAAAATGTCATTTCCGATTTTAATTTTAACAGGGAAGAATCCGATTTTAATAGCCAAAAATTTGAGGACATGCGCTAAAATACGCACAAGTTTTAGCCACGACGAGATTCGAGTTGATAGATTTTCTAAGTTAAATTTAGGTTGTTCATATGCGTGATGAGTTTGCACTCGGAGATCCAAATCGGTTTCGAAGTTCCTAACGTCTCCCATCGAAGATCAAAATTCTTTGGTTTGACTCAGCCACATCGGACCATGCCACCAAAGACCATTTTCGGTAAGTTTAGAAACAAAAGCACCACGAGAAGCTAAATCGGCAGAATTATCCTTGATCGGTACATGCTTCCAAATTCTAGACGGTGCTACCGCCTAAATAGCAGCGGCGACGCGATTAGCAACGAACATTTTCAAATCGGAAGGGTACTTATTTATACAAGCTAAAACATTAGTTGAATTAGTCCAGCATATCGATTTTAGTTCTGAGAATTGCGAAGTGTTTTTAATAGCTGCGATTAATTTAGCAAGAAGTAAAGCACCAGAAAGTTCCAGGCGTAGAACTGTTTGTGTTTGCGATTTTATCGGTGCTACTCTAGTTCGACTTGATAATAAAACAACGCGACTTTATCCAGATTTGAAAGTGAAATGAAGGTAAACTACTGCGGCGTAAGCTAAATTCGAAGCGTTTGAGAACCCAAGAAGTGTGTTGTCAATAACTTTACTTCCTTGGCCTGTCCATCGCGGAATCGAAATTATCTTCAATTGGATTAAATTCTCACGATATTCGTTCCAAAATTCTGAGAGATCTTCTGGTAAAATATCATCCCAAGAGATCGATTTAATCTAAAGCTTTGCATACAAATTTTAGCGAAAATTACTACCGGTGATATTCAACCAAAGGTATTAAATAATCGAGCAATTATGGATATAACTGACTGTTTAGTTAATTGCGAGACTTCTGGTAGTTGTATTTTAAAGCGATAGACATCCAAGATGGGATGCCAGACGATATTAAGAACCTTTAAAGAATCGTTTTAATCTGAGGGTTTTTCGACAGCTAAAACATGATTCAACGGATCAATATCCGTAAGTAGCGAGGGCGAGTTACTGCCACATTTTCTCAACTTAAAATGACCTTTTTGAAGCAAATTTTTTACGTCATCTCGAATTTCAATTATTTCAGCTTTTGAATCTGCTCCAAAAAGGCAATCATCAATATAAGTGTGATGAGTAATGACGATCGGGCCTTTAGGATGCTGAAGTCCCTTGTCTAGGACCAATTGCCGAAGGACTTGTAAAGCGAGGAATGGAGAAGCCGCTTTTCCATAAGTCACGGTGCTTAAACGAAATTCCGACGGTTCGGAGTTTAGTGTCGGAATCCAATGACTTCTCTGATAGTCGCGATTCTTTTTATTTATGAGAATCTGTTTATACATTTTTGCAATATCTGCAGTATAAACAAATTGGTAAGTTCGCCATCGCAAAAGAACTTCGGATAGATTAGTTTGTACTTTGCGCCCAACATGCATGTCATGACGCATTAAAAACACTTCGAACTGCCGTAGTGCTACTAGACTTCCTGATTAGTGAATGATGAGTTAGGTTAGGTATCGAACAACATATTGGCCTTCGACAGATCTAGTATGCGTTAACTTAAAATGCAATTCTCATTCCTCTTCGGATTTATTTAAACGCAAGACGGAAGGTACTTCTTCGAGGTTCCAAAGTCGTTCCAAAGAACAGTCTAAATTACTGCTCGAAACACAGTGATGCACCAATGCCAAACGTGATTCTGAAGATGGCAAATCAGGGCGAAAACTATAATTCTTCCCCGAAGGAATCCAGCTGAATGCTGTATTTTAAGCAAATGTGCTTTTGATGAAACATTATTAGTAACCGCAGGTACATAATTCGTAAGATTATCCAAAATCAACGCGTTTGTAGAAAATAGCGGAACTTGACCCGATCGCGAACGAATTTTTATTGAAGCCATAAGACGTGTTTTACCACTTAAAACATTTCCCAGCCCAAGAAGCTCAATATCGTCTAAACGTCTTGGACGAATTTGCAAAACGTTAGCCAACTCTTTGGTGATAAATCACCAAGGTGACCCTTGGTCCATCAAAGCACGAACCGGGACCGAACGTTCAGCACTAGACGAAACAACTATTTTCGCTGTTGAAAGTAAAACTTTAGTAGGTTTCATTGCATTCGATGACGCATGATGCGATTGAAAAACTGGAGTTAAGCTGGTTGACGGTGTAGGCGTATTTATATTTACAGAATTCGAACTTGAGACAGATGCCTTTTTATTCTTTATCTTCTTTTGTTTAAAATGTAATAATGTATGGAGTCTCAATTGACACTGAACAGAGGAGTGCGAGCTTTTACAATCAGTCACACAAGGCAGAGATTTGGACTATTTCATCTTCTTTTTGAATCGCTTACAATGCTCGAAGTCGTGTATTCAAGAATGTTGAAAATTTTGAAAAATTCGTATATTCTGACAGGATCGCTTTTCATAGCGGGAATTTAAAAAAGTCATTTTAATTCTGCATTAATTAGAGCGCGAGGATTTTCATACCTTCTTTCTCACTGATCCCATACTGACTCACAATTATTTTCAGTTAACGGAATGTTTTTAACTAGAAAAAGGGCTTCTCCATCAATCGACGATTTAAAAAAATGTAATCTTTGAAGACTATCCAACGCGGAATTCTTGATAATCAGTGAAATAAAATAATCGCGAAATGTTTCCCAGTCTTTTGGCTTACCTGAAAATTTTCGAAGTGTAATCTTTGGTAACGAAGTTATCTTCTGTTGTAGAGTGCCGACAGAATTTCTGGTATTTCCTCGGAAAAAACTCCGAGGTTCTTTGTGGACGATTTTCTTCCTCAAGTATTTGTAATTGGGTCATAACTACGACGTTAATCTCAAGAAACATCTGCTCCGCAGCTTCAAATTCTTCTTTTAAGAAATGTTCATTTTCATCAGTGGCTAATTGTAAATTGTAAATTTGCGTCTGTGTTACTATACATAATTGCCATCCAAGCGTTTCTTCAATGGATTATAATGTCGAGTCAAAGTTGTTAAATTATTCCTTTGTTGCCAAATAAGAACTTCAAGTTGCGAATTTGGGTCTTGCTGTTCCTTTGAATTTTCAGTAGACATTGTGAATAGTGATTGTTGCACCAGTTATTTACCAATCCAATCTTTGATACATAACACCGACTTTATAAATTTACAGTTCAAAAAAATAACAAAAAAAGTGTGAGAATCAATCAATGTTTTAAAATTAAAGTTACAACAGCACTCAGCGATTGCACAACACTGCGTCACATTCGAAACTACACAGCACAAAAACAACCAACCGCTTTGTCAAGTTCCAGTAGTGATACGTAATTTCCACAAATCATCATTAGCCCACTACTAAATCCGAAATGCCAACAGATCCTGACAGGATCGCCAAATGTTTAAAGTTCAATAACGAACTTGATTGAATACCCAAAAATATAAATTCAGGATCTAATAATGCTGATAAGCATTCTGCTCGGCACAATGAATAACCACAAATAGTTTTACCACGTTATATTCAAACAATTGTTGGTACAATCGAAGTACAATTTGTTCCAAATGAACAAAATCAAACTGCAAAAACTTTTAACGTCACAATGGTTAAGAGTAAAAAATTGAGTAGGTCTTACGGTCTTCATTAATTAAAAGATTAAAACGAAAATACTGAAAGGTTCGTTTATTGAAATTCTGACGTTTCGCCTAACACTACATGCCTTTACCAAAGTATCTAGATAAATAATATATAAATAACGATCTTTTCTTACAAAAAATTCTTTTTTTTAAAGTAAGAAAAATAAAAAAATTTTATTTGGAAGAAGCCATTTTTTTATTTACAAGATTTTTATTGTCTTTGAGAAAAGAAATTTTTATTTTCTTTTTTTTTGTAAATTAGAAGAAGATAATTGAAAAATGTATATTATCGTTGATTTTGAGGAGAGGAAATGTTGATTTTCAATTTTTCCTGAATTTAAAAGAGGGATACTTTTTATTGTTATGATTGTTATAGAACTGGAAGGAAGGAAATTCGTTTTTTTAAGTTTTTGCTAATAGAAAGGGGCACTCATTTTTGGATATAGTTAGATGATATATTTGCTGTTTATTTGAAAGATATCGTTTTTTTATTGACCCAACGATCATAACAGTAAAGACGATTTTATAATTTACATTAGGGTCGATCGTATTTAATTTTGGTTCTGCACTTAATTTAAAAGATATTAATTTATTTTGGAATTGAAATACAAATGAGTTTTTTTTGTCTTATACCGGGCTGACTCAATGGTTTTATCAGTAAGGCTATGTGAATCAGTCTTACCTTATACATTTTAATTTATCTAAATTGATTGAAATGTATATTTTTCAAGGAAACTTTTGTTTAGAATCTTTTTATTGAGTTGAAAGAGGGACATGTTTTAATTTATATGAATTGATTGCAATGTATATTTTTCAAGGAAACTTTTGTTTAGAATCTTTTTATTGAGTTGAAAGAGGGACATGTTTCAATGCTTGCCATTTTTTAAAATATAAGTTGAAATTGAGCTATAGTTTTAGTTTAGAGAACTTAAAAAGATAGCGCGCATTCATTTTTTTCAACCAGAGATCTTTAAACTGTTCAATTTATTAAAGTGGAAGGTTAAAGTTTTGCAGTTTATTTGCACTTGATTGAAAATCGTTAAAAGCTTCTATTTTATATGTGTAATTTATTGAGAGTTTAAATAAAAAATGTGCAAATTAAACTTTGTTTAATCTTTAATTCAAATTGCACTACGACGAACACTTTTGAACTACACGGGGAGAAAAAAAACTCCTTGGATACGTGAGTAGCGCCACGTTCTTACATTTGTAACAACCCGGGTATCGCGTCCTCTATATATGTCGCGATATTACCGGCCGGACTCTAAAGGTAAACGTGGATCCGTTGAAAAAATTTAAGACCTATGAAGATAGGTGAGTTAAAAAAATAACAGGTTTAAACAGAAAAATAATCACAAGCGTCCACTTTTATCATTTATTTAGAGGAAGGTTATTTTATACAATTAATGTAATGGATGTCGAGTTAAAAATATGAAAAGCTACTCGCGGAAGAGAAAAAACCACTTCTCTAATCAAAAGCTAGTCTAATTCTGCCCTTCAAATCAAGAATCGGTCTCCTCTTTTTTGAGCCTCCGAGGTTCCAGAGCAAGGGTTTCTAGTGAAGATCATTTTTTAAGCCAATCAAATTTCTGGGTCCTCCTTT
>NC_046666.1:94454518-94455919 GCF_010883055.1 Belonocnema kinseyi
TTGAGATTTTTGAAGCGCCTTGACTCTTGACACTTAGGGTTGCTGCAACGATTTAGTTGACCATAACTATCTGACCAAGGAAAGAAGGGAATGAAAATTGGTTTCTGTTATATGTTTTATTAGTTGTTAAATTACTAAGGGCTTGAATGTACTATGAGACTTTTAAGTGAAACTATCACGGAACTCACCAGAGATCCGAGAAGTTTCTTATTTTATTAGTGTTCATTTTGAAATACGATGGGAAATGATTTCAGTTTTCGTTGACGGAATATTTTTTTTTAGCGTCTTGGTGCCTTCTTTCCTTAGAACAACTAATTAAATAGCTTTTTTATGACTGACTGAGTGTCAGTTTCTTTAAAGCAACAACCTTTTATTAAAAGAAGTACATTTTCCAAAGACAGATTCTTAAGAGGGTTAAATTTTATACTTGTGAACACTTTAGACAAAATACAATATAAATTAAAAATGTTTCTCATAAAATCTGTTTCATCTATAGGAACTATTAAATAAGGTCTTATGTGTTAACTTACTCTAAGTGCATTCATTTACCCGAGAAAAGAAACAGGCTTTCTGGTTCTTTTCTCGGCTTGTCTCACGCCTGTCTCGTTTTTGCCAATAATGGTAGCGAGTGGCAAATGCCCATCTACCATCACTTGACCAGTAGTGAGATCCCTATTATTTTCTACTCTGAATTCACTTAGAACCCATGTACTTTCTTTTTCAGCTGTTTCGTATCCGTCACTTTCGCATTCTACTGAGTTCAGTTTCTCTCCTGCAAGACGTGCGGATATTTCTATTGGCAGTGTCTGTAACCAGGTTGAAGAAACTTCATTTTGAACTTGGCCACATAGGCTTTGGCCACACAGGCTCTTCAAATCCTGCCTCTCGCCTGCAAGACATACGGGTATTTCTACCGGTGGTGCCTGTAACCAGGTGAGAGACTCTTTCTCTTCACGGTTGTTACCAGAGTCTTCATAGTTTTGTTTCTCACCTGCAAGACGTGCGGATATTTCTATCGGCAGTGCCTGTAACCAGGTTGAAGAAACGTTGTCTTGTTTGTAATTGTTAGTAAAGTTTTTGTCATTATGGCTAATTTTTGCAGAAAATGTTTCAAAGGCATTATTATTTATTAACTGATTAATAAAATTAAAATCGTCGTCATATAAGTGAGCCTCTAAATCGAAATCAAGAGCCGATACAGTGCTGTCAATAGCAAGTATTTGCTCTCGATCTCTAAGGCTGAAAGTGTCGTTTGTATCAGTGTTTTTAGAATTTAATTCACTTTTATTTAGAGTAGTGGGTAATAATGATGTCCCCGTTTTGGTGTCTCCGAACTCACAACTTTCTTGTCTTTCCACAGGATTTCTAGATAAAGCGTCTGCATTAGCATTCACTTTTCCG
>NC_046666.1:94456019-94473473 GCF_010883055.1 Belonocnema kinseyi
GCCCCCATAGCGTAGTCTGAAGCATCAGTTGTAACGATAAAGGGTTTACTAAAGTCGGGATATTGGAGAATTGGGGATGTTATAATCAAATCCCGTAATTTTAGGAAAGCTTCTTGTTGGGGTTTGTCCCAATGGAACTTGATGCCTAATTTTGTAAGAATGGTCAAAGGCTTAGCTAATTTAGCGAAATCAGGTATAAATCGTCGGTAATACCCGATTAAGCCAAGAAACTGTTTGACATTCTTACGTGTCTTTGGGCGGCGGAATCTTTTGACAGCTTCAATTTTTCGCGGGTCAGGATGAGCTCCTTGCTGTGTAATCACGTGACCTAAGTATGTAATTTCTTTTCGTAAAAAGTGACATTTTTCAGGTTGGAATGTGAGCCCTGCGGTTTGAAGTCTGCCCAAGAGTTTCTTTAGTTTTTCGGAATGCTCTTCGAGTGAGCTTGCATATATGACGGTATCGTCCATATATAAAAAAGCTCTTGACCTTGCAAACCAGACAAGACTTGATCCAAAAGTCTTTGAAATGTGGAAGGAGCAGTTTTTAATCCAAAGGGCATTCTTTTATATTCGTAATGCCCATATGGACTAGAAAAAGCGGTCTTTACCTGAGATTCGGGATCCATTGGAATTTGATGGAATTCAGCAGCTAGATCTAGGGTTGAGAAATACTTGGCGCCGCCTAGTTGGTCCAATATATCGCAGATATTAGGCAACGGGTAGGCATCGCCGATAGTTTTCGAGATTAATGCCCTATAGTCAATAACCATTCTCGTTTTTACTACTCCCTGGGAGTCGGGTTTTTTGGGGACTATTAATAAGGGAGAGTTATAGGGGGAGTTGGAAGGTTTAATTATGTTGTTCTCTAATAACTCCTTCACATGTTTTTGCGCTTCTTCCTTATCGAATTGAGTTTGGCGATACTGTTTAACATTTACAACTTTTTCATCACAAGTATTAATTTTGTGGGTAGTTACATTAGTGCTTTCAAGCATATCTGTTGGCAAATGAAATTGGTATGGAAATTTGTTAATGAGCCCCATCAAACTATTGGTTTCTTCATTATTTAAATTTGTCAAGTCCAAATGTCGAACAATATCGCACATCCTCCGTACATGAGCTACTAGCTTTTCAGAATATGGGTCATTTTTATTTAAACTGGGTTTTTCTAAATTTATGAGATTATATTCTTCCAATTCTAAGGGTGGCAGAGTTATCTCGTTTTCTTCATGAGTGGCATTTATTGCAAAAACCCTTGCAAATCCATTTTCTGAAGTTACTAAGGCCTCTCCCACAAAAATACTGGATCCAGCCCAGATCCTTGGCATATAGCCTGATTTAAAACCTTTTTCTTTTATAGGAATAGTAACCAAAGTTTTGTGTCGAGCTGGTAACCTGATTGTGGTGTGGGTTTCAAAAGGAATGGTTATTCCACCCACAATCATTTCTCCACTTACATTTCTCTTAAATTTCAAGGTAGCTTCCTGAGACTTCAAAAATTCTACTCCTAAGATTCCCTTCTGAACAATTTTAAACTTCTCAGGAACCACCTGGAAATTGAGTAATTTACCTTTTATGGGTACTTTAATTTCTCCTAAAGTTCTTGTTACTCCCTTTCCTATTCCTACAAGATTAAATATTTTATCTTGATCAAGAAATACGTCTTTACTAACTACTTTTTTTATTAGGTTGAGATCGGAACCAGTATCCACAAGAAACTCTGCAGCCTTATCTTGGAAGATGTTTTCATTTATTGTTATTACAGGGTTTTTATCTACTTTTGTGGAGCTGAAGGTGCAAAAGACCCAACATGATTGGACGTTGAAGGGCACGCGTTTTGTGGACATGATACGCTCATTTTTTCCTTCACTCTCTTCTGGGTTCCGTTCCGAAAATTTGTCCCAGCATCAAACCCTCTTTTTGCTAGACAGTTTTCCTCGTAGTGGTTAGGACCTTTACAGAATCCACATTGACCTATGACTTTTGATGCCTGTGTTTGTTGCGAGGATCTGTTTCCCCATTCAGGACAATCTCTTATTAAATGTCCCGATTTCCCACACTTGTAACATTTATATATGTGGTCTGATCGGTCTCGCGAACCTTCAATTTTGTTTATGCGATGATGTTCATTCCTATTGCGAATGTTATCGCGTATGTAAGGGTGGGCTCTAGGGTAGGGCTCAACCTTTTTTATGGGATTTCTTAAGTGTGTTAGACATTCTACCTCGGTTTCTATTGAAACCGCTGAATTTATCGCGGCTTGTAAATTGCTTCCGCGGCGATTTTGCATCCTTGTTTCTATTTTTTCATTCAGACCTCAAATAAAGCATGAAACGGCGTTTTGTGTTACGCCTAATTTCATTCCAGCTTCAGCTTCGTCTGGAAAACCATCATTAATTGTTTCCAGAATACACCTCAGGAATTCACTGACTCGAATTCCGTACTGCAATACAGATTCATTTTCCGATTGTACCACACTTGATATCTGAGCCTGAAGTTGACTCAGATCTCTTTGAGGACTAAGTGCTGTACGAATTGTATCAAGCAGTGAATACAATGAATCTGGCTCAAAGCTATTTTGTAAATAAAGATCGGCATTTCCGACAACTTTATTTCTTATGATGGTTAGAAGAAAAGGTTTATCACCCGGGTGAATGGACTTTTCGGCCGACTTACAGGCACGAATAAATGATACAACAGGTGGTACATTACCATCGAAGGAATAAGGTACAAAGTCTCCATTTTCGCACAAAGCGTACAGGATTAATGTTCCTGTCGAGGTGTGTTGGGGTGTACCATCTCTTTCACTTTTTTGGGAATGTGATGAGAGAATTTCACCTTGGGAGTTAAGATTGGCATAACTGTGATCTTCAGACAGATCGACGGAACTAATTGTATGATTATGATCCCCTTCCATTTTTATTTTATTTTATTTTTTTATTTTTTAAATAAATGTAAATTATGGCAAAAAGGAGCGACAAATCAAGCAAGATAACGAGGAAATTTTAAGGTTATTTCCCATAAATTTTCAAATGCTTTTATCCTTCCTTTATAATACTTAGTTGAAACGTATAACAGATCGTCAGTGTATGATTCAAAATCTTCGTCTAGTTCAAGAATAGGGTCTTGAGGACCAAAAGGTACTATGAATTTATATACGCTATTTTTAGTGACGAAAATTATCAACCAATGATCAGGAAAGGTAAACTTTTGACAATCATATGTGACGTCGTCAAGTAACATTATGATGAAAATTCGAGAAAGGGGGTAATTATAAGGGGGAGAAAAATAGGGCAACTCCGTGTCCATTGAAAGTGCAAATTTTCAAATATCCTTCGCATTCTGATAGTGTATAGACTTTTATATTGTTGTTGTTGTAATATTGCTCGAAGTTCAAGCAAGGTGTGGGGAAGTTTGTAGTAACGGTTTCACAAGGTGCATAGAAATAAAAGGTCCATGGCCCATTAAAAATTCGAATTTCCCATTCTGAATCATTAATGAGTCGGGTAGTGCACAAAAATGTATCTTCTATGTGAGGCATGATTTATTATATCTACTTATTATAACCAAACTTGGCTGTTTTCGAAAAAAAGGAATGACTGCAGTCTTTATTTATGAAATTTTCTTTTCTATTCTTTCATTTACATGGGTGCAAAAAACTAACTGTTCGTACGCCGTCGAAAACAAGAATTTCTAGGTAATTCGCCCAAGACAAAAGGCTACAGATTTTGAAAAGATTGTTATTTAGCGTTTCTTCAATAAATTTTGCTTCATTTGAGGGGTTGGCTACTCTAGGTACAAGAAAATAATGAGTTTGGGTGTTCAAAAAGATTGTTATACGCCAAAAACTAGGTGTTAGTTTCGTAGTACAAGTATAATGCACCGATCCGTTAAACATTTTTTTTTATTATTTGACCTGTCCGGAATTTCCTTGAGGATAAAAGAACGTCATTGCGTAACTCTCATCGAAAGTGCGGATCTCCAAACAATTTTCCCACTCTTTTATTCTGCACAACTTGGTGAAACCGTCAGAATAATTACGTTCAAGTATTATCAACTTGCGTGAATTAGAAATATTTCTGGGCACTAAAAATTTTTCAATTGAATAATTTTCAAGAATCACTCTTATTTCCCAACAATTTTCTCTCGAAATGACAAAACAGAGGTATACTTTGTTAAAGTCAAACATTCTTTTAAACAGGAATTAAGAATTTAAAAATAGATACAACTTTCATAGAAAGGTGCGAAAAAAAAATTAAGTTTCGTGTCCAGTTAGAATCTCCAATTGCCAAATATCCTCATCAACGATAATCTTGCATATGTTATGTGATTCTTCATTTGAATTTTGAGTCAATTTAATTAATTTAACCTCTGTTTGGCACTGAAGGTTACGGGGTACAAAAAATTGAACGGGTCTTTCCTCGTTATCGTAAACTGTAAAGAGGAGATGGCTCTCTAATGGGGTAAAATCGCACACGAGCGGTTCATTAAAGGGCAAAATTTTGAAACCAAATACATTCATGTACACATAATATTTCCCCTGTTATTTATTCTTTCTTTCAGAGACAATTTTATGGAAAAAAGGAGACAAAAGAAAGGTGTGAGACTTACTACTTGCTGATTCATTCCATACGTCACTCAATCACTCAAACACTATTTGCGAAAAAAGGCCATTTCTATCACTCACGCACTAACACTTGAATTTTGTTTTTGTCGGCTTCCTGATGGTTCTTTCGTTCGGTTCTCGATGAGATGTTGTTCTCTGGTCCAGATCCAGCTCGAGTGTCCGTTGCCCTGTGTCCTTAGTCTCGCGATGGATAATACCCCTGTATAATCGTTGGTCCTGGTCCCACGGTGGATTACACTTCACATATAACCGCCCCAAACGTTGGGTTCTTTTATTTATTATAAAAGTAGAACCTTTTACATAACGTGTGCTCCATCGTTCGCACCCCAATTTCGTAAGTTCGTGATGTTCCTGAGGATTCTCTTTTTAATCAATCTGCGTGAAGGATTCCTGTATAATATTACAGTTCTTTGGACGATGTTCCGACGTAATTGGAGATATGCAGGTATTGTTTCAGGAACTTCTCTTCCGATGATCTGATAGAAGTTTTGAGAATCTTCAATCTCAATTTCCGCCATGTGCTATTGTTGTGTATGAATGTCGTTGTTTATTTGAAATCACTAACTTGTCTGACAATTATCGTATCGACAAGTATCGCGTCCTCTATATATGTCGCGATATTACCGGCCGGACTCGAAAGGTAAACGTGGATCCGTTGAAAAAATGTAAGACCTATGAAGATAGGTGAGTAAAAAAAATAACAGGTTTAAACAGAAAAATAATCACAAGCGTCCACTTTTATCATTTATTTAGAGGAAGGTTATTTTATACAATTAATGTAATGAATGTCGAGTTAAAAATATGAAAAGCTACTCGCGGAAGAGAAAAGAGAAAAAACGACTTCTCTAATCAAAAGCTAGTCTAATTCTGCCCTTCATATCAAGAATCGGTCTCCTCTTTTTTGAGCCTCCGAGGTTCCAGAGCAAGGGTTTCTAGTGACGATCATTTTTTAAGCCAATCAAATTTCTGGGTCTTCCTTTTAAGGAGGGTCTCCAATTTTAAGAAAACCAATCAAAATTAGAATGAAAATGAGACCTCCTTCTTAACTTTTCCCATGCATCTCAGAATCCCATTGCTCTTATCTACCCTCGAGTCATGTCTATCCGCACCTACTTGAGATTTTTGAAGCGCCTTGACTCTTGACACTTAGGGTTGCTACAACGATTTAGTTAACCATAACTGTCTGACCAAGGAAAGAAGGGAATGAAAATTGGTTTCTGTTATATATTTTATTAGTTGTTAAATTACCAAGGGCTAGAATGTACTATGAGACTTTATAGTGAAACTATCACGGAACGCACCAGAGATCCGAGAAGTTTCTTATTTTATTAGTGTTCATTTTGAAATACGATGGGAAATGATTTCAGTTTTCGTTGACGGAACCAGTATTGCCAGGTAACACATTGTGTTACATATTGAAAATATGTATTTTAAAATTTAAACTTATTGATTTGTAATCGTTCACTTTTTTTATCTAGAGGCTCAAAATACCCTGGCACTGTTAGTATTACCGTACCTTTTTCGAAAAAGTCATAAAAAGAAGGGTAAGGACGGTAAATTATGGACGCCCGACCAAAAAGAAATCCAAGAAGGATTTATTCATTATATTCAGGTAATATTTTGAAATATACATATATTTATAAATGTTGTAAGTGTATAATGATGTTTTGATATATTTATTGCGGACAGATGCTTCTTTTACTAGTGAATTAGAAAAACTGAAAACAAAAGTAGTTGATCGTGATAAATTTTATAATTTAGAGCCGAGCCCTTATATTGTTATCACCGCGTCATCATTAAGCAATATCCCTTCAGCACATATTATTATTATTAACAATTTTATAACATATCAGGTACCTACAACTTCGCAAGCTCTAAATGTATGTATACAAATGTTTAAAGTTTTTGAGAAACCGTTCCCTAAAATTTGTAATGATGTATGGCATGATGTCGAATATGTTTTGTTTGAATTAAAAAATGAAAGTATGAATGAAGAAATTTCAACTATGATCGACAAATTAAATGCTGCTTGTAAAGTTTGAAACGTGTTGAAACATTTTATTGATTTGTTTTTGTATACGTATACGAGTTACGTATTTTTCAAGATTGAAGTCTGATATTATCGCTGAAAGCGATACTCCATAATCATGGGTGATGTTCCAAATTTACAGTTTGTTAATAAAGTAAGTAGAGGTGAATTGGAAAAGGCAATATTCGAATTTCAATTATCTTTGTATAGTAATTCTCATTTGTCACGAAAAGGTATTGATGAAATCATTTATGGTTTTCACAAGTTCATTTCGCAACGTTACTTACCGTATGTACAAAGCCAAATGGAAGAAGCTGTAAAATCTATTGTAGATATTGACACTTATGGTAAAATTCAATTTGTGCTTGAGAAAAGCAAACGAATTTTCGAACAATTTACAAGTTAAACAAAGCGTTTTGGGAAATATACCGAACAAAGTTTCTAAGAGCCACCCAGAACTTTGTGATAGGCGAGGAAAAGGTAACTGTTAAGTACGATGATGGAACTGAAGAAGAAGTGTACAGAGAATTTTATGGCACATATGTATCTTTACGTAGCTCATTTAAAAATACATTTTCAGCTCGTGGACTATATTGTGAGATGAAAAACTATTATGATTTACTACTCAATGACACCGAACACATCGAAAATATAGTACAAAGTGATTTGTGGAGAAAAATACACGAGCATTCAGATAAAATAGTATTTCCTGTGATATTGTACTTTGATGAATTTGAAACAAGAAATCCTCTAGGGAGACACGCTGATGAAGTGAAATTATGCGTAGTTTATGTATTGTTGCCATGTTTACCACCTCATCTTGTAGAAAAGTTACAAAATATTTTTTTATCCGCAATATTTCATTCGAAAGATTTAAAAAAATTTGCTTTACAAGCTTGCTTTCAACGTACGATTGGTGATTTAAATCAATTAGCAACAGAGGGAGTTTCACTTACAGAAAATGGCAAGGAAATTACTGCATACTTTGAATTTGTAAAAGTGTTAGGGGACATTTTAGGCATGAATATGTGTACTGGTTTTTCAGAGAGCTTTAAAGCTCGGCGTTGGTGTAGGATTTCCTCTGCTACAAATGTGGAATGCGCAAGCCTAACGCACGAACTTGAATCTCTTATCAGAACTCCTAAATTATATGATAGAGTTGTACTGATCAGTTTCTTCGAAGTAACTGGAATTAAGCACAGATGCATCTTAAACGATTTAATAAAGTACCATGTTTCACAGAATCTAACAGTCGATTTTACGCACGATGGACCGAAAGGCATAGCAGCATAGACATTATCAAAACTAATCCAAAAATTAATTGAAATTCATGTTGTAACTCTGAAGCAAATAAATGACAGAATCCTCTCTTTTCCTTGCGGTTCTGTAGAAGAAAAAAAACCTATGCCATTAGACTTTACGTGTGTGTAAAAGGTGAAAAAAGGTGAAAAAAATAAAGATGAAACAATCGGCAACCGAGTTATTATGCCTTACTAGATATCTTTTAGTCATGATTGGAGATTTAGTACCAACTGATAATGAATATTGGAAGCTTTATCTGTATCTACGACAAATTTCTAGTTTGTTGACATCACCAAGCCTTACTAAAGGACAAATGATTTTCGGAGGTGTATTGATTGAAAAGCATAATGCTCTTTATTCTGAATTTTCTGGGAAATTGAAACCCAAATTGCATCTGCTTCTTCATTACCGCAGAGTTATGTTTTTGGACGGTCCTGTGATTCACTACTCTACGATGAAGTTTGAGCGTAAAAATAAAGAAATGGCTACAAGTTCTTTTTCAAATGTGAACTTACCGCTATCAATAGCAATAAAGCATCAATTACTGCAGTGTTATCGGTCTAAATTGCGAAAAAATCCAACAAATGTTTCACTGGGAACTGTAAAGGATGAAGATGCTAGGTTAATGATGTCAAGGTTTTTTCCGCTTCTCGATTCAAAATCATCCGTGCAAACTTTAACTTTTATTCATATTCTTGGGAAAAAATTTGAAAACAATAGTACTTTTGCAATTAAATTTATTGACAAAGGACCTTGTTTTCGTAGAATAAAATATACTTTTTATTAGAAAGAAAATGTTTATTTTCAGTGCGAACAGTTCATACCTGAATATTTTTCGCAGCATTATCACGCGCGTGCAGTGACTTTAGAAAGTCAAAAAGATATATTACTTAATATAGAAACACTTCCAAAATTACCGCCTGCTATATTAATTAATATTGAACAAGTGTACTACATAATTACAAGATTTGACTACTAAATGTATTTACTATTATGTATGCTTGTAAAAAAATTAAAATTAATTACTGCATCTAATTAAAATACCAATATGTTATTTGCAAAAAATAATAATTATCTGTCTTTCTTTATTGAAATCCTTATAAATTAACTGATTTTTTGTTATTATATTTATTATATTGACCAATTTCAAAGTAATAAAATTAAAAATAGTCACAATATTAAAATAATAAAATTGGCACCAATTAATCAAAGATACTTTATTTTAATGAATATGTTACAAATTATTCAAGTTTATTTCATTTCTTTATGTCATTAAATTATCATTATTCTTAATGAAATGATATTATAATTGTTTTAACTTATAATTTAATATATATCGTTATCAGTATGAAAAAAAACACAATTCCAAAACGACTCTCTCGGTTCAAGTTCTGCCTTCCCCCTCTCTCCCAACCCTCCCTTATTAACTGAAGTTTTGGTGGGACTGACATTATAACTACAATCTCCACCATATAACGATTTGCTACTTAACTTTGACATGATTTCGACCCAGAAAATAAACTTATTGCATAAAGGTGATAGTTGGGCATACAATCTAAACAATGAATAATACAAACTATAAAATAGCCCCGGAAAGGACTGGAACTTTAATTGACAGAAGGCATGCACACGGAAAATCTAAAGGTCATGTTTCAGGCAACGAATGGAGACTGCGTGTTTGGAATGCTAGGGGGGTAAATGATCTCAAAGTAAAAGAATTGCGTGAAACTATGCATGTAAGGAAACTAGATATTTTATGTGTGCCTGAAACAAAGAAAAAGGGATGCGAAACTAAAAACATAAAAAACGGCGTGTTGAAAGGCGGATTTGAAATATGGTCAGGAGTAGACAGTGAATCACATGGTAAACAAGGAGTAGGTCTGATTCTGAGTGAAAGAGCAAAGCAGCATCTCGGAGACCATGGTTTCGTATCGCCCAGGCTGCTGTGGGCTAGAATGAAAGTAGGAATCAGTAGACTATTTATCATAGCATGCTACGCGCCAGTTGATAGTGATCCCAGAGAAGTAAAAGACGCAATAAATATTTGCGAATATGGGGAAAGAATAATTCTACTAGGAGACATGAACGGATGGATGGGCATCCAAAAGCAGGATACAGAAAGATTACTAGGTGATTTTGGGGATCCAAAAACAAACTATAACGGAGATAAATTAGTTGGTCTATGCTTAGAAAGGGGTTGGATTATTACAAATACTTGGTTTAGGCATAAATTGATCCACATGTACACCTGGTCTAAAGGAAATTGCCTCAGTATAATTGACTTTGTTGTTGCGGATGAAAGACTAAGAGAGTTAGTCAAAGATGTAAGGGTCATGAGGGAGTGCAATACTGAGTGCAATACTTATAATTACCTTCTGATCTCAAAAATTAGCTTAAGTCGGGAATGGAGAAAAGAGAGAACCCAGAAAATAAAACAAACGCGAATCAAAATTGAGAACCTACTGAAAACGGATGTGCGAATAGATTTTCAAAATAAGATAATCGAAAGCATAGATAGGGCAACATGGAAGGACCGTATAAAAAAATATAGAGGGCGCCTGGACAACGTTACGGAATATCCTTGTTAGATGTACGATCGACGTGTGTGATACCACAGTTGTAGGAAGAATGTCTGGTGATGCATGGTGGAATGATGAAATTCAAGCTGCCCAAAAAGCAAAGAGCGAAGCATACAGGAGAACTTTGAACATCGCCAGTCTTAGCAATGAGGAAAGAAATAGACGTAGAAATGATTATAGACATGAAAACGGGATACTCAACAGATTAGTTAAAGAACTTAAAGATACAATTAAAGCAGAAGAAGAGATAAAAATACAAAACAACTTTGAAGGAAGCAAGAAATTGCTTTATAAAAAAATGAAAGGAAACAAAAGTACAGAATTTGTCAACATGAGAAATAGTAGGGGGAAATGGTATATGATGCAGACGGAATACTAGAGGCTTTCAGAGACTATTTTAGGAGACAATTCGGAGATGAAGCTATAGGACACCACACCTGCGGTCTTGAACACGATGCGATAGAATACTCGATTGAGAAAGTTTGTGTCACTGAGGTAAGGGTTATAATTAAGAACTTGAAAAACGGTAAGGCTGCCGGGGTAGACGGTATTAACGCTAAAATGCTTAAACACGGTGGTGAGTGCATACCACATAGACTGTGCGAATTGATAAATTTATGTTTCGAGATGGGAGGCGTCCCAGAAGATTTGAAAAAAGCGATTATCGTACCAATATACAAAAGAAAAGTAGATAAACGTGACTGCTATAATTATAGAGGGATTAGCTTATTAAGTATTGTACGTAAAATATACTCAAAAATACTTATTCGTAGGGTAATGAAAATAACAGAAGCAAAGATTTGGGAAATCCAAAGTGGGTTTATGCAAGGAAGGTCATGTACGGATCAAATATGTAGCTTAAGGCAAATAACAGAAACAATTAGAAATAATAATAAGAAAGAATAATAATATGAAATAACACAAGTCTACTTGATTGCATTAACGTTTAGCTATCTACGTGCCTTGATTTTGCAACCGTCAGAGAGTGAGGCGAAAACGCACAAAAATCCGTGTTTTACACGACTAATGCCGTGGAATACACGGTTTTAAACCCATGTTTGTTTCACGTCTTAAGATAGGTGACTCGCGTCTGTAGTACGCTGATTCTCCGTTGTGGAGGCCTGCACTAGCGCGCAGTGTAAGAGCGTGGCGCCACTCACGTATCCAACGAGTTTTTTTTCTCTCCGTGTCCAAAACACACGTACGATTGAAGCTATTTGGCGGGGAATCCCAAGTCATGAGCCAGGTACAGTCGGTCAGTTGGTGTGATCGTCGCGTGCTCGGCTATAAACGGAATGGCTCGGAAACCTTGGGCCGTTTTTAGTATAGTCTTTTAGAATTCTTGCAAATCCCGGTTGCAGATATTACTGCGGCTCTCATTTCTATACGCATTCTTATTTGAGAATACTACAATTTCGTAAATTTCTTACATATTATGTTACTTAAAATACTTACTCTTCACGATATTTTTACAAAACTTGTTATTGACCATTATCACTTTTTTACACTCACAATTTTCAAACAGTAAATGAGACTTTTTCTAAGATTGAATACTAATTTTTGCTCTCTCAAGTTCATAATAATGCATAAAGAAATATCATCTCTTATTATAGTAGGACTCATTATAGCAGTGCCCCGATTATCCCTAAATTATTACATTTTATTTTAATTATAAATATAGAATGAACCAAATATTCATGTCAAAAGTTTTTTCCTGCTGTTGTGTAATTTTATGCATTTGCATTTACCGAAGATTAAAATCAGATACTTTTCTATAATTAAAACATAAAAATTTAGGTTGCCTGAAATTCGTTTCATGTATTACTTATTCACATTAATCAAAGACTTTTCATATACGAAAGTATCACCCTTAACACCTGCAATAATTATAGTTTTAGGAAGATTCTTTGAAGAACTTAAAAAGATTATTCGAATACGGGAATTGTGTATACAAAACTACAATAATATTATATTTGATTCTCTTATTATTACATTATTATGACATTTTATTATTTACATTTTCGTTTTTTATAAAAATAACCTTTAATGTTTCTGAAGACACTGATACACTGAGAAACTTTTTACTGGAGAAATTACTAAATTAGATTACAATCGAGGGACCAAGGCGATAATTCGTATATTTTAATACAAGAATCGTAAGCTATGCTATTTCTATATGAAAATTTCCTATTGATAATGCGAAGTCTCAGTATTTTTTATAGTAAAATCCTAGATAGGATAAATTAGTAGAGACATAATTAAATTATATAAAAAGAGTAGAAGTAATAAGTACCTAAAATAACATAAAATACTACATTTGTAAGAGAAATTTCTGTTCTCTGTAGGAATATGAATTATACTATGACACTTTCTATTACATTCTCAACTAAGAAGGTATTAGCTTTGTGTAAAATTTGACCTCCCTCCCACCAGTTTTTGTCAAATGTCCACGTTTTGAGACCCCCTGAATCAAAAAACAGGTTTTTACGAATGTGTCTATCTGTGTGAATGTCTGTATGTCTGGCTGTATGTATGTCTGTCTGTCTGTGAACAAGATAACTTTAAAAAAATCTATTAGATGAAAATTCAAGAAGTGGGCACATTTTTAATATTTTTGAGACCACTTTTTTAAAAATTGAAAAATTCTCTGTACGGTTATTCATAGAATTCAAAAAATTTATCCTAATGACCTTTTTTAAAAAATCAAAAATTATTAAAGTTATAGCATTTTCAAAATCCAGAAAAACAAACTAAAATGAACAATTTAAGCCAAACAACGCATGATACGAAAACAAGTTTGGAGAGAAAAAACGTTGCTTTTTTAAGCCCTACAATATTATGATAACAGCCTTTTCAATTTGGTCAAAAAGTTGAAAATTCAAAATTTGATCATACAAAAAATTTTTGAAACCACATTTTTTCAAGACGTAAAAATTCTATGCGCGGTTTTTCATAGTTCTTGAAAACTTAAACAATTTGTCGTTTTGAATTTTTTTATAAAAAGAAACTTATCAGAGTTAGAGCATTTTCAAAATCCAAAAAAACAAACTAAAATGAACTTTTTCAGCCAAAAAACGCATGATATGAAAAAAGTGGGGAGAAGAAAAACTTTGCTTTTTGAAAGCCCTACAGGACTATTATAAAAACTTTTTTAATTTGGTTAACAAGTTGAAGACTCCAAATTTGATCGTACCAAAAATAATGAAAAAATTCAAAAATTCCATTTTTTGCTAAAACTATGCAAGATACGAAAAAAATGAAAAAGCTCAAATTGCGCGCCCTGGAAAGAACTACAAATAAATAAAATAAAATTCTAAATAATAATATTAAATTTGTTTGAAAAAACGACACAAGGTATGAACAGAAATTACCAGACAAAAAAGTTGTTCGCCTAAAAAGATCTATGAATTTATTATTAATTATTTTTCTATAGGACGAATACATTTTCTTTCAATCGTAAAAGATAAGAATAAGAATTAAAAAATTAACTTTTTGGAAAAAGCACAGAAAGGACGAAAGAGGACATAGGCTCCTATATAGGATCCTATATAGGCTCCTGTATTAGACCATATGCACACGCGCAGTAGTTTTTATTTAATCGTAAAAAACAACATTAAAAATAAAAAAATTATAAAAACAAGGAAATAAGAATTAGTATGATTCAATTTTTATGCATATGATATACATTTATTGAAATGATACATGTTTCAGAGCAGCTTAGAATACAATTTAAAGCAAAATAAGAAACAAATACAAAAATATTCATGATAAATACAATTTGCTTTTTATTTTGCAATTTTTTAATAAGTAATCCCTGCCAGAGTTATATAAAAAATGTATTATAATTGATATAAAAGTGTTCTTTATAATGTAGAAAAGTTGACAGGAAATACAAAGACTAAGCGCGTAGTGCGATTGCCCTCAGTCGCGTGCCGTAAGTGCGCTCAAACTCTCGATCTAAGCTTTTTTAACGAAAGAGAATTCACAATCACAAAATTACAGTGGTGGATGTTTTGTGTCTTAATTTTAAAATGTTTGCTCAAGAATGTGCGAAAATATAAAGACCGAGCGCATAGCGCGAAGTAAATACATAATCGAGCGCTGGATAAATATAACAAGCGTAGCGCGCGACTAGAATGTGCCCGCGTAGCGGCAGATTTTTTTCTTGTATGAAGGAGTAAGACAAATTCCGAAGATCGGTCTCGAATACTAGTAAGTGACTTAGTAAGCGAGCCTAGCGTTGGACCGAATGCACCCGAGCGTAAACGATGTCAGCCGACCAACACTCTGCTGAAATTCCTTAAATTTAGCAATCACTCAATTTAGTTTGATGCAAAGATCCTTATTACAATAAATTAGGATAATTCGATAAGTTACAATTGAAAATCAAATTTTCCACAGAGAGCAAAAAATCATTTTTCAACCTCGATATTAGGATATTTGATTAAATTAGAATTTAGAATTTAAAATTTAGAATTTAAAAAATGCCATGACTGTGTACAATTATAGAATAATTGTATGGAAATGAATTTAAGAGCTTGCATTTACTTCATTAGGGCGATAAATTTCTGGATCACATTATCTAGTTTAGTCGAATGTAGTATCGCCGTGCTGCCGCGTTGGAGACCCGTATTCGATTCCCACCAGGTTTACTCTAATCACATTTTTCTGTATCAACTTGCAATATAATATTCATGCATGTATATAATAATGTATAAACTATACAGTAAGGACGTTTACCATATAGTCATAGAAAATATAATGATATAACCTCTAGCAAACAATGCAACCCGTCTTGCATTTTTGTAATGCAAAAAAGTACTATATAGGCGATTTTAATTCGGTTTCCAAATCTCCCACGCTCGAAATTTTGCGCCGATTGGTCAAAGGTATCGAGACTCACAAGACGTGCGCAAAATATACGTATAACCAAATTCTGAAAAAGGTTATGTTCCCCAGTATTCACCACGCATTTCAAATAAATAATTAGTTACGAATTAAAAAAATGTAACACAACATTAAAATTGTTCCTAAATACATTCGGGACGTCTAGAATAAAAAGGTCTACTAGAATGAGCCAAGGCCATATAACGGAATTTTCTAGAGTTACACCACTCGATTTTTGTGCATACACCATATTACAAAACATCAATAAAGATTTCAAAATGTTTAAAAGATTTAAAAATATTTAAAAGGATTTTAAACATTTTATAAAGGCTATCAAATTTTAAACATTGTATTAAAAAGGTTTCAAAACATTTTAGAAGATTTTCTTTAATAATTATAGATTTCAAACAATTCAATGATTTCAACGAATAAAAAAGAATTCGCAAACAAAGATTTAGGAAAAATTTCCCAAAGAAACCACGTCCCGAGAATTTTTGTGAACGCATTCTAATATTGTATAGATTGTTTTTGATTCGTAACTAATTATTTATTTGAAATGCGCGGTGAATCCTAGGGAACATAACCTTTTTTCAGAATTCGGTTACACGTATATTTTGCGTACGTCTTCTCAGTCTCGAAGCCTTTGACCAATCAGCGCAAGATCTCGAGCGCGGGGGATTTGGAAACCGAATTAAAATCACCTATATAGTACTTTTTTGCATTACACAAATGCAAAACGAGTTGCATTGTATGCTAGAGTTTATATAATTATATTCCCTATGACTACACAGTAAACGTCCTTACTGTATATAATCGTGTGTACTGTACAATTGCAATTTAAAGAAAGATAATAGTGCGAAAGAGTTCAAAATCCCATAATAAGTAAGTCTGCATTTACGCCGTATGCTCGTGTAAACTGATACGTATCGTGACATTCAACGCGACGCGGCACATGTTGGGATTATGTTTTTCGTCTGCTAATCTGACTGTACCAATTTTTACTAAGTCGCTTACTAAATCAGTGCGCCGGTCTCTCTCGATGTTACTATAGTCCTTTGCAAATATTGCAATCTTCAATGCGTTCACCTGTGGCGACCTGTCAAAGGTGCGAATTTTTGGCAGTTACCTTACGTGACTCGGATAAGGTTGAAAATTGGTGTACATGTAGGGGCTGACATTAGAAATAGCACCTGCGCATTGCCAGGCACGTACCTGGATGCAAAAGTGTTGCCAGGCGGCTTCGAAGTCGCCGGAAACTCAGGTGAAAGTTCTTGAAATTTATTTTACAGGAAAAAGTTTGAAACAAAAGTTGGTCCACTCCCGGAGATGCATATTTTCATTGGTATATAATTTTTTGATAAAATTGATACTTTTGGAGAAAACATCGATTAAAGAAAGACCATAACAATAAAAAGCCTTTTTTATTGACAACAAGTGATTTTTTCGAAAATTATTAAGAGACAAAAGGTACTCTATTACAGGTATACTCCAAGATAAATAAGAAGTATTTGTTCAAAATGTTAATATTTTATCAAGTTATTCGCATTTTTCCTTCTTTTTCCCATTTTTTCAATCACCTGCTTTATCTTTAGCAATTTAAAAGAAGGTGTGCTCAAAATTAGTATACGAATAACGTAAGTCTTGTGCAATGAATTGGCGTCAGCCACTTTCAATTATAACAATAACTTATTCTGCTATAAATAATCATAATCAGTGTCACGTTTTCAGCTTCTGATTATCGTAGAAAGTTGTAATAAAGATGAATATGATTATAAAAATTAAACAACAAAATAGCTTTACTTTAAAATGCCCATTATTTATTATTGTTAAAGTTTATGTTTTGTCGTCGAGATACGTTCGATCTCTATTACCGTGACGAATGTCAAGTTTCCCAGACCCATCGTGGGTCATTGGCGTAGGCATTAAAAATTCTTCGTGGTGCATTTTTAATGCAGTTCTATACTCGGAGACACTATTATGCTATTTTAAAATACAAATTGTTGAGCTTCATAACAATCAGAGCAATAA
>NC_046666.1:94473573-94475081 GCF_010883055.1 Belonocnema kinseyi
AGATAAAACATATCCACCCAAAAAGTATCCAAAAATTTGCTATGAATAATTTTGAAACTAAATGGATAAATTTTATTTTAATCGCGAAAAACACGCTCAAAATTCAGAAAATTGAGCAGAAATGTATTGAAATAATGCATTTTTCAGCGTACCCAATAATAACATTTGATGCAAAATAAGAAACATATATTAAAATGATCAGATAAATAAAATTGTTGTTTGCAATATCTGAATAAGTGATTCCAGGCCGACTTCAAGAAATACATGTAATGTACATTTGATACAAAACTGCTGAAAATAGCGTATAAAGTTGAACATTTTAGGCCCAATCCAGTTTGAAGTACGACTATTTATTAAACAATTTCTCAGCAATTGCGATTCATCTTCACTGAGGTTTTCTTCTTTGCTTTGAAAATCGCTGCCGCCAGCTGTAAACGAAACAAACCATTTATGCAAGGAAATATAATGATAACTGTTTTATTGCATATAAATACATTTATATTTATTATTAATTTATTAATTATATTATTATTGTCTTTAATTGTTGTAATATATTGATCTGACTGTTATGAAGCTCAACAATTTGTATTTTAAAATAGCATAATAGTGTCTCCGAGTATAGAACTGCATTAAAAATGCACCACCAAGAATTTGTAATGCCTACGCCAATGATCCACGCTGGGTCTGGGAAACTTGACATTCGTCACGGTAATAAAGATCGAACGTATCTCGACGACAAAACATAAACTTTAACAATAATAAATAATGGGTATCTTAAAGTAAAGCGATTTTGTTGTTTAATTTTTATAATCATATTCATCTTTATTACAAATTTCTACGATAATAGAAGCTGAGAACGTGACACGGATTATGATTATTTATAGCAGAATAAGTTATTGTTTTAATTGAAAGTGGCTGACGCCAATTCATTGCACAAGACTTACTTTATTCGTGTACTAATTTTGAGCACATCTTCTTTTAAATTGCTAAAGATACAGCAGGTGATTGAAAAAATGGGAAAAAGAAGAAAAAATGCAAATAACTTGGTAAATATTAACATTTTGAACAAATATTTCTTATTCATCTTGGAGTATACCTGTAATAGAGTACCTTTTGTCTCTTAATAATTTTCGAAAAAATCACTTGTCAATAAAAAGGGCTTTTTATTCTTATGGTATTTCTTTAATCTATGTTTTCTCCAAATATATCAGTTTTATCAAAAAATTATATACAAATGAAAATATGCATCTCCTGGAGAGGACCAACTTTTGTTTTAAACTTTTTCCTGTAAAATCAATTTCAAGAAATTTCACCTGAGTTTCCGGCGACTTCGAAGCCGCCTGGCAACACTTTTGCATCCAGGTAAGTGCATGGTAATCCGCAGGTGCTATTTCTAATGTCAGCCCCTACACACTGAAAAAAATGGTTAGTTGCGACAAGAAGCTCCTCATTAGTAGAGTTGGTATAAGCTACAACAACTACTTCGATGGTAACAGTAACTAACCAGT
>NC_046666.1:94475181-94480444 GCF_010883055.1 Belonocnema kinseyi
TTAATATCGGCATATCGTTTTAATGTTCATTTTAAAAAGTTATTTTCAACATCCATATTATTATTATTTTAAAAATATTAATAGCGAGTCCAATATGGCGGATACAAAAATGTTGTATAATAACAAGGCCAACGCCAGCTCAGTCTTTCAAACTCTTCTGTGACCATACGAATTCTTAGCCGAGAACTATATAAACCAGATATAGCTTTAAGGGTTTGAGGCATCGCTCATTTCTAATTTCCCATTACTTTGGCAAAATTACTTTTGTTCACAATTTGTTTAAACAAACTGTTTAAGAAAACTAATTTTACAAAACCAATTGCATTTTTGGATTAAACGTACTCAAAAACCCCTTAAATAATTTATGTGGTATTTGTATTTTTTTTTGCCTTTCTTATGAACATAAACAGTTTTATTAAATTCACAAAATGAATGATTTAGTAATTTGTTGATTAAAAATCGTAATTGGGGACATAAAAGAACTATTAAGTAGTTCGTTGCTAAAAAGTCTTATATTCACAGAATAGTTAAAAAGAATGAGTGGGTGTTAGCCTTAAACAACATTTTTTTATCCGACATATTGGACTCGCTATTGATATTTTTTAAATAATAATATGCATAAAAACGCTGGTGTTAAATTTGTTGCAGCTCAAATTTTATTGGTCTCCCAATGAGAATTTGAAAGAAGTTTCGAGTCCTAAATGTATTTCTCTGAACGTAGGTGCACATCTGGGCATCTAGAGGAAAGTATAATTTAGAGACTGAATTTTTGCTTAATGCCGAGAGTCGTGGAGTGCTGAACCGCGCTGTCAGCCACCTGAACACCTGTCAAAGAAACTATTCGCTTTGTGATATTAGATTAAATAATTGTTAATAAGGGAACTAATTGCCTACTAGTCACTTAGAATAAAATGATAAATTCCTAATGCAACTTCCAAATGCTATGTTAGTCATTGCCGTCGATATTTAAACTAAAGCCGGGATGTGTAGAAAAAGTCATGACCGTCTACATATACAAATAGGTATTTTCAGTTCAACCACCAGCTAACTTCACTTTGTTGAATACAGAATATCTAGAGGAAATTTTTTCGAACGAACAGGCATCCATTAAGATGCAGACGGTCACGACTTAGTTTTTACATCCCGGCTTTGCTCGTTCGAATGTCATGTAGGTCTTGATTAACTTAAGATTTGGATATTATATCACGCCAAGTACAATTTTTATTCCAAGACACTAATAGTCACTAGTAAATGGGAGGAAATTAGAAGTTAGGTAATTATTATTATAACTTACCTACTTATCAACATCTATTTCACCCAAATAACGCCTGACAAAATCATCTTGACAGGTGACTGACAGTTTGTAAACGACACTTCACGTTGCTCTGGATGAGAAAAAACAGTATCTAAATGATGCTTTTCCCCTAGATTCTCTGATTGAACCTGTGTGGCTCAAATTTGTTGCAACTCACTTGAACACCGATTTTGGTGTACAATGGAACACATTACACACAAATTAAACATTTTATTTTTCGGCAGCCACTTTAAATCCGCCATTTTAAAATTGAGCATTTTAGTAGTTTATTTATTGCCAGCAACACCCAAAATATGAAATTGAATAATAATGTCGGGTTTCTCATTGTTTTTTTCACCTTAAAAATGGTATATCTGGAGAGCATGTAAAAAATCACGTTTTTTTATATATTTTGGTCCGCCATTTTGAAACAGAGAAAAGTAATTCTGACAAAATTAAAAATTAAAGTACACATGTTAAAGATAATCTGTGCCAAATTTGGTGGAAAAAAACCCATTTACGAGATAGTTAGGTGGCCCGATTAACATGGAATTACCGAAACACGGTTTTCACACAATTACAATTATATGCCGCTCATCCCAAGTGTAAAAGGTGTGAAACGGGAAAAAATGTTGATGCTTTATCAAAATGCTATAAGCAGATCATTCTCGACCTTGAGAAGGATCAAAAGTTACCTGAGGAATACAATGGTACAAGACCGCCTAAATGGAATTGCTTCTTCAAATATTCATACCCGCATTGAATTGACTGAAGACAAAATTCTCCAAGAATTTTTCAAAAAACCTCGAAAATTCACTGAATATTAAAAATTTTTGTAACTTTCTTTTTAATTTTGAGTAAATGATGTCATTAATAAATGAATAAAGTTTTAAGATTTTCCACTAAAAAGTTATATCCAATTGTGATTTTCTTCGACGATCATGAGTATAGAATTTTTCGGTCCCGGAACGAAATATTGCCACTGGTGAACGGCCCCTAATATACATTAATGGAAATGATATAAAATTTCAGGGATAAACTCGAGTGCGAAATACGAGATACGTGATGAGAATATGTTCGTTAAAGCCGAAGGAGCTTTAACAAAAGATAGTGCACAACCACCAAATTACTGTTTTCCATGCTTTCACCTTTAGTTTTAATTAAGGTGTAAAAGTTAAAAACTTTATAAAGATACAATCAGTTCTCAGAAATATTGCACACTACCTATGGATTGGATTAGGACGGTGGTTTAACAATAAAAAACATCTGCCCGCAGTTCGGGTTAAACCTAATGGCACGCTTCGCTCGCAAGTTTGTGCGCGTCCAGGGCGCGCGACTATTGATTCTCGCGCTTCGCGCTCGACGATGTATTTATTTCGCGCTTCGACCTTGATTTTATATTTACCTCAAGCTACGCATTCGGACTTTGTATTTTTCTCACATTCGTGCATTCGCATATTCTCGCTCGGTCTTTGCATTTCTCCCACATTCCTGCATAGACCTTTCAAAATTTAAGATTAACGAATGGACAAATGTAATTTTTCGATTGTGAACTCTCTTTTGTTGAAGCTTTTTCAGCTCTAGTGAACACATTCTCATCACGTATCTCGTGCTTCGCACTCGATTTTGCTCAAAATGTCAAATTTTCTACATTATGCTCAACACTTTTATATAAAATATAATAAAATTCCTCTAAAATTTGTAAGACGTTTTGGTTGAATGAATATTGTCTGACTTATTCTCGTAGCTTGTATCGTTGTACTCAAATATAATTTTTTTATTTTCAATGTTATTTTTCAAAAATAACACAAAAACTACTTATCCTATAAAAAATTAATTTGGGACAAATTTGCTATTCCTTTTTAGATGCACAATTTTTGTACATCTATCTCTTTTCGTATGTAGCTTTGTGTCCTAAAAAATAGGGTAATTGCTTTTTCATTAGATTTTTTGCGATAAAAATTGGAATTTTCGATTTTTTGTTAGCAAAATTTAAAAAGTTGTTTTTACAATCTTGTAGAGCCTTAAGAAAGTAACATTTTTCTTCTCTTCACTTTTTTGCATTTCACGCTTTTTTTGGCTTCAAGTGTTAATTTTCGTTTGGTTTTTTGAATTTTGGAAATGTTATAACTTTATTTACTTTTATTTTATCAAAAAAACTAATGGCTATAAATTGCTCGTATTTCTATCTACTATAAATAGCTGTTGAAAAAATTTTAAATATTAAAAAAAGTGGTCTCAGAAATTTTCAAAATGTTCTAACTTTTTGAAATTTCTTCAAAAAAATCTGACTAACTAACTAGTCCTTTTTTTTATATATATTTATAACGTGTGCCAAAGGGGAATAAAGAGAATAATTCATTTAAATCCCGTGCAGAAATTTTAGTGTAGCGCCGGTCGGGCCCCGATCGGGAAAAATGTGGGCCCGATAAGTTAATCTGTCTAGCGCCAGACCGTAATTGAAACGCCCTACCTGACCGGGCTCAGATCTGGGCATCCAAAATGTGGACCCGATCTGGCCCAGATTTGCATTTTACAAAACTTAAATTTTTTAATATTCTTTATTATACATCATCATACATTATATCTCATTTTCAATATACTACATTACATTTTCTGTTTGTATTGCTTGAATTTATCGATAAGAGTTTGCATTTTGAAGAAAACTATTATGCTTTGACAAACAATGTTCAAATTTAGAGCTATTACACACAAACAAATGAATTTTAATGATAAATATCTTTTAATATTCTTAATATTCTTTTGGAATTATTTTTGTTTGACTAATGCAAATGGGGCACGTAGAGTGAGATTTAAAAAGTTCGAGAAAATATAAAAAGAATTTAATTTATAATGTTACTAATCCAGAAATTCATACATTTGGTATAAGTTAATCTCTATTTTCAGAATATCCGCAACAAAATATAAAATTCTAAAAAGATGGAAAACATTTTTTTATTCACATAAATAAAAAATGCGCTCAAAATGACGACGCTTTCTCGAATACATTGCTGGAAATCTTCAGAAGCTAAAAATGAATTGTGATGTTGATTCTAGAGAATGAAAGCTCAAACAGAAAATCGCCGATCCTCCATTGTACTAGGCAGTCTGATAAGTCCCTGAAAAATGAAACACGGAGACGTTTTTGTGGCCAAAGTCGGTTTTATTTTTCAACATACTCTCCTTTTAGGTCGATACAGTGAGTCCAACGATTTTCTAACTTTTTGATACCGTCCGAAAAGTACTCGATCGGTAGATCTCCAAAATACGCCTCAGTTTCAGCTATGAGCTCCTTATTTGCGTGAAAACGCTTACCGTTGAGCCATCTTTTCAGGTTAGGGAACAAGTAATAGTCGCTGGGGGCCAGGTCTGGTGAATACGGTGGCTGAGGAACCAATTTGAAGCCGATTTCATGCAATTTTGCTTGTCCAACTAAGCATGAATCAACAGGCGCATTGTCGTGATGATAAAGCGGTTTTTTCTTCTTTAATTGCGGTCGTTTTTCGGCTATTTCGATGTTCAATCGGTCCAATAATGATAAATAGTATGCTCCGGTTATGGTTTTACCTTTTTCAAGATAGTCCACGAATATTATGCCATGTGCATCCCAAAATACGGAGGCCATAAACTTTCCGACCCATTGTTGCGTTTTTGGACGCTTCGGACCACTTTGGCCCGGTGGAACCCACTGTTTTGCCTTTTGCGTTGACTCAGGAGTGTAGTAGTGGATCCAGATTTCATCCATGGTTACGAATCGGCGCAAAAATTCGGTCGGCTTACGCGAAAATAATGCCAAATTCTACTGTGAAGTTGTCACACGAATTCGTTTTTGGTCCACTGTGAGCAAACGCGGCACCCATCGCGCGAAGAGCTTCTTCATGCCCAAAACTGAATGCAAGATATTGCCCACACGTTCCAATGATATGCCTACAGCATTAGCTACCTCTCTTAATTTCACTTTGGGATCAT
>NC_046666.1:94480544-94486644 GCF_010883055.1 Belonocnema kinseyi
GCGTCATTTGAAGGATCAAGCTCGACGAAAATGGTTCACATTAGTGAATACTAATGCCATCTCTTAGAATTTTCAGGTACTTATCAGACTGCCTAGTACACTGAAATCAGTGTTTAAGGGAGTTGCAACAAATTTGAGCCGCACAGGTTCATTCGGAGAATCTAGGGGAGAAGCATCATTTAGACACTGTTTTTTCTCATACAGAGCAACGTGAAGTGTCGTCTACAAACCGTCAGTCACCTGTCAAGATGATTTTGTCGGATGTTAATTGGATAAAATAGATTTTGATAAGCAGGTAAGTTATAATAATAATTACCTAACTTTTAAATTCCTTCCATTTACCAGTGACTATTAGTGTCTTTGAATAAAAATTCTACTTGGCGTGATATAATATCCTAATCTTAGGTTAGTCCAAACCTACATGATATTCAAGCCACCAAAGCCGAGATGTAAAAACTACGTCGTGACCGTCTGCATCTTAATTGATGCCTATTCGTTCGAAGAAATTTCCTCTAGATTTTCTGTATTCAAAAGAGTGAAGTTAGCTGGTGGTTGAAGTGAAAATACCTAACTGTATATGTAGACGGTCATGACTTTTCTACACATCCCGGCTTTAGTTTAAATATTGACGGCCATGACTAACCTAACATTTGGAAGTTGCATAAGGAAGTTATCATTTTATTCTAAGTGACTGGTACACACTGTTAAATGAAATAAAGTTGAAAATTAGGCAAATATTATTTCAATTAGTTTCCTTATTAACAATTATTCAGTCTAATATCGCAATGCAAATAGTTGCTTTGACAGGCATTTAGGTTACTGACTGCGCGTTTCAGCACTTCACAACTCTCGGCATTGAGCTAAAATTCAGTCTTCAAGTTATACTTTCCCCTAGATGCTCAGATGTGCACCTACGTTCAGAGGAATACATTTGAGACTTGAAAATTGGTTCAAATGCTGATTGGGAGACCAATGAAATTTGAGCTGCAACAAATTTAACACCAGCGTTTTTCTTTGTACCTTTGCCTTTATTGCGAATATAAGAAATCTCACCAACAATTTTGTGATTCCGAACTCGCAATCTACTATTTGCTTTTCGAATTGTAAGTTGTATGAAAAAAAACCATATCACGACGATAACAGAAAACTTGAAATAATCTTGTCTAACCTAACCCGACCCGACGTGCTGTTGATGCGAGCCACATCAGTTGCCCTCTTGGGGCCACATGTGGAAAATACGATCGAGCCCAGATCGGAACTCGGGAATGAGTTGGGCCACTTCTGTAAGGGATGTTACTGTGTTTACAGACTACAACGAGAACGATGACAAGAACAACAACGACGACGACAGACACCGACGTAAAAACTATTTTTTCTGACCCAGAGGGCTTTAAAATGTCGACATTTGATGGAATCTGCGAAAGTCATTTTTCACATAAAACCAATACCTTCAGAATTTGAATTTCCTATTTTTTAATCAAAATTCAAAAAGTTGTTTAGACGACCTTGTAGGGCCTTAAAATAGTAACGTTTTTTTATCTTGACTTTTTCCCATATTCCGCTTTTTGGCTTCAAATGATCATTTTCGTTTGACTTATTGAATATTGAAAATGCTATAACTTTGGTAATTTTTCTTTGACCAGAAAAAGTTATGGAGATAAATTGTTCGTATATTGATCTACTATAGATAACAGTCGAAAAAATTTCCAATATTTTAAAAAAGTGGTCTCAAAAATATTCAAAATGATCGAACTATTTAAAATTTCTTCAACTAAGCCGGCTAATGAACTCGTCTTTTCTTTTAATATTTTTATAAAGTGTTCCAAAGGCGAATCCAACCGAATAATTCCTTGAAATGTTACAGTGTTTAGTGACTGCAACGACAACAACGACAACGACAACCACGATAGCAACGACATCACAGACACCGACGTAAAAACTATTTTTTCTGGTTCAGGGTGTCTCAAAACGTTGACATTTGATGGAATTCGCGAAAGTTATTTTTCACATAAAACCAATAGCTTCTCATTAGGATGAGAGTGTAATAACAACTTTGACAATAAAGTAAATTTAATTAATTTGGATTTGACATATATCGTTGAGGGCTATCGAATGCGAACTAAAGATATGGATCTCAACACGCCTTTCAAATTCTCCTCTACGACCTCTCCTACCTGCCACCGCCTCATTCCAAATAAGATGACTATCCTTACAGTCTAAGTTACTATAGACAAATTGCTACAGAAATATTAAAGATGAAATATAAATTTCCTGTACAGGAAATTCCTGTGCAGAAATTCGGCGAAGGAAACTGTAAATGCTCCTGCCAAGGAACCTGCATCAATAAATGAATCTTTAAATGATCCAGTATAGGTTATTTTGCAAATAAATTAAGGCACGAATTCCTGTACAGAAACGCGTGTAGGGTCTTTTACCAAATTCGATCATGAATACTCGTCGCTTAGATCTATAAAATTGTCTTCATTTTATTCCTGTTTTTATACTTTAATTAACAACTTTACGAGAAAAGTGAAAGCGGAAAGCTTCTATAGCCGTGCTTAAATGACAACTGTAATTCCGAAACTCTTCAGCAAATTCCCGTTGTATATACTTTCGGCTACGTATCGGACATTAATTCGAAGTACGGCACACTATTTTAATTCAAGAATGTTTGCCGCAAAATTCCATTTAAATTCAGTCATGTCTAAATCAGAACGGAATTTTTGGGAAGCATTTTACGTTTGTAATTTAATTATATGTGGCCATCTAGAATGAGATTTTATATTCACTTTTCCGAATCCAAACAATATCGCATGACAATACATCGTTGCCTATCATTTTATTGTTTTTTTTAAATTCCAATTTAAAGTTTTACAGCTTAACATAATCAAATCGCACATTTAAAAAATACCTTGCAATTTTCCGTGATGTTGTTTAATATATAATTCGAAATTTTATTTTTCTAAAGTTACTTTCTTATCTAAGTATTGAAGTACATTCCTATTATTATCATAATAAGTAACTCCAAATAATATCAGAAGTTAAATATTAATATTTGAAATGTGTAAACTTGTGAACTGACCTAGTAGGGAAAACTGAGTATGGGTCAAGAATTTTCCGCCACCATTTTTACAGTGCCTCCCTTGTCCTCACGCGATATGCACATTAGCTCTCATTATATGCTTAATTTTTACGGCATGTCCTTTAAAAATCAATAGTGCAAGAAAACTTACCCAAAAGTCCACCAAATATCGAAGCACATGACATTCAGCCAAAAGAAACTAGCCAGGAATGAGAAGTACATGATGAAAGCTTTAACAAAATGAAATAGAAATAACGTGAGTAAACTTATATTAAACTTCACGTTCTGTACAATAAAAACTAATGTACCAGCACTGTTTCTCCTACGGGCTAGGTAAACTGCCTGGTACTTCGCCAGTCATTAGGCAGTAGTTTGCTATAACAGAACGTAGTTATGATTAGGGATTATGTCCATACTCTCTAAATTTTAATCAGTAAAAAATTCACTGATTGAAATAGTAGTTACAAATTTCACGGATTAATCAGTGATTTGGGACTTATTCGCTAATCAGTGCAGTAACCCCAGAGTAAATCATGTGAAGCATAACCTCTAAATTTGTAAGTTAAGCGTTGTTGTAACTCTTTTACTTAAGTAGCAAGAAGAATTCCATAATGAAATTAATTTTTTAATTTTCGGAACTAAAGTCTGCTGAATTAACTGCGGGATAAATATACTCTGAGACGTATAGGAAATACTGACTTAACGGGTCTGTCCATGATGGTTCCATCTTAAAATTAAAGCAATATGTGAGGTTTCTTGTCATTTAAAAGCATCGTAACTTTTCACCTTTTTTTAATATTTATTCATATCTATGGGTTTTAATTTTTTACTATAATTCTCTGATTAAATGTACTAAAATATTATGTTATTATGATTGCTAAATTGACATAGTGAAGTGCTGCAAACGCTCTAAAGTTATTATTTTCTAATTCAGTAAGTAAGTAAAAATATGAGAAATGTTGAAGGCAATTTTCCCAGATGTTGAAATGATGAAAATCATTTAACTTATATTTCGACCGCTTTTTCATGTTACAGTGCCGATCGAATGGCTTCTCATCCTCTCTGCCCCATGCTGCCAGTTTGAAAATCCACCATCAATCAAGGCTTGCTTGGATTTGAGGGATCGTGAGTCAAAACTGAGTATCAATTTTCATTCACACGCTTCAGTGCAGACCTTGCAGATTCCATTATTGTCGAGGTTAAGTTCGAGTGAGGGAAAATTCTCTTGCCAGACTTCAAAACTAGAAGGCACCGATGAGTCAGTTACAGGTGGCTCTGGAAATATGATTCCAAAATGTAGCCGATTTACTTCCAAAAATTTCTAAAGTGAAACTCCCCTTCCCTCGTTCTTATAGATTTTATGTACTTTTATTCTAATAATGGAAAATAATACACCACAATCGTGTAAAAATACTGGAAAACATAACAACTAATTAATAGCAATAATTTTAAAATCAAAAAGACTGAATGATTTTTTATAACTTTATACACTTGTTCTTTAATAATAAAAAACAATTCAGTAAAACTGTCTCAAAATATTCCAATAAAATATTTGTAACATTTAAATCTATAAATAAACAAGATGAACATACATATAAAAATCTTTATTATCGTTTGATGTATCGTGGAAAGGTATCCAACGTTTGAAATCCAAAAATTATAATATTTTTCTCATACGATGAAAAAGAAAAAAATATAATAATTGTGTCGAATGTAACTGATAACTGGAATATCATTTATTAAAAGAATTTTGGAATAAATCGCTAAGCAACAGTTATTTTGTTAGCTAATAATATTTAAGATTATGCATGTTTGTTTACAAATTTATTCTAAAATGTTCATAATTTTCATGTATTAGATAACCTATTAGGCTTTTTAAAATTTTTCAAATATAAGCAAACATACAAAAAACTTAGTATTTTCACACCACACACTCACGATTTTTAGGGAAGTTGTTTTCGTTTTTGATGCTTTTATCTTGATCTCGACTGTAATCATTTTCGCAGTCTCTAATAAACTCGGTTTTCGAGGATGCTCAGGGTTTTTTCTTGTCGATCTGTTTCTGTGTATCATCACTGTCGCATCCCTCTTTTTTCTTCTTACTCTCACAACAAATCTATCCATCCGTCTTTTTTAAATTACTGAACACGTACACTTGCACTAGCTTTTTTTTAACACCACGTATGCGAGTGGGTATTTCACCCACTCGGAATTTTTCCATTGGGTAAAGCTACCCACTCACCCACATTATCTGCCGGGCCTTTTTCACTTATTCAGATTTAAACACTACCAGGGTGGATAATACAATTTCCTAGTGGCAAACAGTTAAGACTTTCATCGTTCAAAGCTATCTGAAGTTTGGGCTGCACATCGGTGCGTTCCATGCAACTACCCAGATGAATTGGTGGGTGAAGTAAACAAGTGGGCGGAGTTTACTAGGGTGAAGTGAAAGGGGAACGGTAGAGTGGACAGTTTCGAGTGTGCGTCAGGTGTATGTTTGGCGCGTAATGTTTGGTAAAACATAATTAAGGTTACGTTACACAAAAGTTTAAAAAATGCAAGAACAGGATAAGAAGATTTTAATGGCTGCTGCACTAACGAGGCCATTGTTATCACCAACAGTGATGTGTTCAATAATAGTGGAAAGTGATGAAGATACTAAACTGTAGATGATGAAAATACTAATCTTTAGTCAGCTACAAAACTCGCAATTCCCGCCACTTCTGCGCACCAATTCCACTGTTCACTCACTACCACCTATCTAGTTTCAGTGGGTGAAATAGTCACCCGTCAAGTGACCCCCACTCTTCACCCGAGTGATCACTGAACGGTTTACCCCAGTGAAGCCCAACACTCACCTAGCGTCGTGGAACGGCTTCGAGTGCATCCGAGTGCACCCGGGTGATCCCCTAGAACGTATTTCAGAAGGAAGTCTACGAAGTGCAGCATAGAGTGGACGAAGGCTCAGAGAACGTAAATAGCTTCAAGGATCTGTGCGATGCCCTAATAACACCTGAT
>NC_046666.1:94486744-94504498 GCF_010883055.1 Belonocnema kinseyi
GGGCCAATAACTTGTCTGAACACGCTTTATAAGATATTCACAACTATCCTAAATGATAGGATTGTGCGGGCAATTGAACCTGTGTGGCAAGAAATGTATGAAAAACGCGGCTGAAAGAAAGGCGTAGCAGGATATCGGGAGAACCTGCTCATCGATAGATGTGTCTGCAAAAAAGCAGCATCCTACCAGCGTGACATATCGGTGGCCTAGCTTGATTACCGGTAAGCTTTCGATTCGACCTCCCACAGACTTATCATCTGTCTTTGGAAAGCTTAAAGGTTCATCCGCAAATCGTCAGGTGCATAGATAGATTGATGCCGCTTTGGAAAAACAGATTTATTATCTCGTCTGGAAAAAATCGTGTGACAACTAAAGAGGTGCAACTACATCTACCTCTGGGGATTGTCGAACGATGTACAAAGGAAAAAGGAATGGAATTTGGGCTGGAAAAAGAGCCAAGGTTTATTTGAAGCAAGGGAAACTTAATGGCATCCCTGAAAATCCTGAGCTCGTGGACAGAAGCGCTATACGAAACCTTTGCGCTAGAGAGAATCATACATACTTGAGTGTGCCACAGAAATGCATTCAGGATATGATGTCTGTAAAGGATACTCTCTGAAGCAGATACAAACGTCTCATCCGGCAGATGTAGCCTTCCGAACTGTCGGCGAGGAACAAAGTATCTTCATTGAACATTCTTGCCGTCCCAGTAGTACTCTACTTATATTGAATGGTTCCTTGGCGAAAAACAAGCTCAGATCCCTTGATATCGGGACACGAAAGGTTATGCACATGAACGAAAGCATGCATCTCAAGTCTTCTGTTCCGCAACTGAACATCTCACGCCGTCTAGGCTGTCACGGAATATTGAATCTTGAATGTGTGCACAACAGGATTATTCTGGGTACAGCACATAGATTCGCACATATCTATCTCGAGTACTCACTCCTGAAAGCCCCGATTAAGAAAGCACAAGAGAAAATCTTCCGTGAACAGCTCCTCGAAAAGAGTATGCACGGCATCTTCCACAGAAATATGGAGGATCACTCAATGTTGTGTGAGCTAACTTTTGCTTTCCTTAAATCACCCGGATTTAAGTCTAGCACGAAGGGTTTCATTTTGGCATGTCAATATAGTGTTATTTCCACCTTAACATACCGTTGCCACATTTTGAGTCAAGACATTCCCGATGATAGCTGCAGGGCGTATCATGCACACCCCGAGCATTTAGCACACATGCTATCTACTTATCCAACTCAAGCGGGAACGACCTGCATTCACTCGAGGCCTGACATGGTTCTTCTGGAATTCGAGAAGCGAACCATGTATGTTATCGAATTTTCGGCAGCAGCTGACAAAAAAATCATAGCCAAGGGGAATGAAATCAAATAGAGGTATTGTAAGAGAGGTATATAAGAGAGGTAACTCTTTTACAAGGAAGTTACGACAAATGTACCTGGATTATTCTGTTAAACTAATCGTCCTTATCATCGGCGCTCTTGGAGGAGCTAATCTTTCAATGGTTAATAAACTGGAAAGCATCTCTGCGTGTCAACAATATGCTGAAACATTTACGGGAAAAATGCAGAAGGCGATCGTCCTTGGGTCGATCCTTGTACTTAACCTTTAGAGGGTCGGAAAATCAATGTTTTGGCTCACCAGGTAAACTTCTTTAATTTTTATGTTTATATTAAAATATTTATTTTTGTAACATAGTTACCGGTTTTCAATTTAATTCAAGTTGAATTGATCCTTCCCAGCCCCTTTTAACTACCACATACCCCTTGAATTTACCATTCCAACTTTGTCAAAACGGTGCCTTGCTTCGTTTGCATGAGATTATAATTACAAACAAATATTGTTATAAAATGTTTTGAACGTTACTATTTGATATAACTGAAAATAAATTCATCCCCCCTCACAATTTTTTTAGCTCTTTTTCCCATTTTATTCCTTTTCAGACGAAGCAAAGGGGTCGTTTTTAGTTTTCGACACATGAGAAGGGTTGTTTTGGAATTCACGATATTTTATGTCAGATTTGGATTAAGCGTCAAGAAGTAGATCGAAAACGTATATTGGCACTTCCAAATACACGAAAATTGAATTGCGTGACTAAGGGGGTGAGACTTCTCTAAAACAACCCCTTAAATTTGAATAACCACCCTATTTAATGTTTATATGATGTAACAAGCTTACATACTATTGTAAAAATAATTTTTTTACAATTCGAAATTTTTAACATTAGCTGTTACGTACAGGGCCGACGAGCCAATATATTGGCTTACCCGCTGGTCGAGAGTTTGTCTATGATCAATCAATGATATAAAATAACTTTTGGGCCAATTTTTTGAGGTCAAGTTGCTTCCCAAATTGCCGGCCCACTAAAGGTTAAGGTGCACTACACTTTTGCCGGATCGTCGTATTGATTCCGTTACAGACTGTAACCTCCTATGTCACGGTCGTGAGACGTGGTTATGGCTGACATTTTACCGGGATTTCGCTAGGATCGGGTGTAGTTTTTCAGATTAGCACTCGCTCTCGGCGAACTCTAGTGGTTGTCCTTATGACAAACTTTTAAACACACACACACACAAAATCACACACACATATATATATATATATAGTAACCCTTGATGTCCTTCAAAAATGTATCCGTAATCTTCCAGCTAGGAGAATTTCTTAGACATATAATTTCTCTGAATTTACATTCATTACATTCATCACTTTTTATTTGCGTAATTACACATTATGATTTGAAATCAAATTTTATTTTTGGATAACTGGAAGAAGGTAGCATATCTTATTATTAAAAATTGAAAATACTGCCTTATTTATTTTGATGATGTGTAAAATGAAATTATCTGATCATCGTAAATGTAAATGAAATTTAATATACACACTTCTTAATCACGATTTCATATGCTTGAGAGTATAATTTATCACTGGAAAAAATGGGTTCCAAATCTAACGAATGTCAACATTTATCTGGAAAAAGATCAAGTTTATCTTACGAAAGATAAAATTTGTCTCGTGGTATTCATTTTTAAATATTCTGATTTTATTTCAATAATTTTAAACAAAAAAATTACTCACCTACACTTACAGAATACACAGTCTGCACTTTGGTTATTTTATACCAAATAGTGTTTGTTTTCAATTTTTGAAGTCTACATCAGGGTCGATAGAAAAATAAAGATTTGTTCAACAAAAGTAATGGACTGAAGATAGCTGAGTGTTCTTGTACTCAGATCGAAGAAGCTCTAGGCAGCTAGGGCTAGGAACAAATATTATGTTTCATGATTTAAATGGTTTTCAATACTAGAATGATTTTCCATAGTGTTTCGTATGATACGGTAAATTCTCAAGGTGCTTTCATGCCTCTGCAAGCAGAGAGCCTGCATGCTTGCATAAGCAAGCGGTCGTTCACACCTCTGTTTTCCGACTGCTGAAAATCGTGAAAAATCATTTTAATGGCGGGAGTTTTTAAATCTGAAAAAGATTAGTAATTAAAAAATTAATTGTTTTATAAGATAAAGCACCGAAAAATGTCAGAATAATTGTTATTGTTCAATTATGAACTATAATTTATAGAGAATTAGAGTAATGTATAACAAAATAATATGATTGAGATGTGGCATGGATTGCTTATAGTTTTAATTAAATGTTGATTATTATACACTATGACAGGGTACTGCATTTGTAATGGTTATAAATATCATTAAATATAAAAAAATATAAGTAATATGAATAAGCAAATAGTGTACATTTTAGGTTAGGTTACAGTCAAACTGGCAGAGTAAAAACAGAAAGCTCGCTTACATCAATATGACCATTTTATTGAAAAAGAAATACGAAGGGCACTTACCTCCACTATTTCGGTAAATAATAAGCTATATTTAATTAAATCTCTACTTCATGCTTGCGATTCACTTTCGCAATCTTTGTGATTCAAAACAAACAGCCCGTTTCTACACAATCCATGTCACAACTCAATCATATAATTTCAACAAATCAGGGGTCATTTTTTATTTCACCTGCTAGTGAACCATGCTTTTCGTCCCTGAGTTTGATAAAAACTGTATATTTCGGTCCCGTGCATAAACAAGGTAAACTTTTTACATTCTCACCAGAGAAGGTATTAGATTCGTATAAAATTTGACCCCTCCTGTTTTTGTCAAAATTCCACGTTTTGAGACCCCCAAAATCCGAAAAACAGGTTTTTACGGATGTGTCTATTTGTCTGTCTGGCTGTCTGCATGTATGTATGTCAGGCTGTGAGCAGGATAACTTTTAAAAAATTAATCTATTCGATTGGCCTTTGGCACACTATTTAAGTGTCAGAAAATAAAGGTCAAGTTCGTTAGCCAGCCATTTTGGCTGAAAATTAAAAAAGTTAACGAATTTTGAACATTTTTTAGACCACTTTTTTCAAAATTCAAAAATTTTCTGTACGTATATTCATAGTATTCAAACAGACGAACAATTTAATTCAATAACTTTTTTTGATTAATCCAAAATTAACGAGAGTTATAGCATTTACAAAATTTAAAAAAACACACGAAAATCAGCATTTTCAACCGAATAACGCATGATATCAATGTATATTTTACTGCTTTTCTAAATACTTATTTCGACACACCGCATTCACGAGGTGTGAAGACAAAGTTAAAAATTAATGTCCTGTTATCAAAAAAGTGTCTAATTTGACAAAACGTGACCATCCAATCGTGTCAATGCCCTTATACGGTCCATTTTAGCATTGAATTAATCAAATGTACTTTTAGTGCGGGGTCCTTTGAATATTTTCTGGAGGCTATCATTTCGGCCTTTGCTTGGCCTTTTTTCGGGAATCGATGCTTATGCTTATGCTCTTTAAGTGTTCTCAAAAAACCGACCTTTGGGTCTAGGTGCTGGCCGCATGCAAATCCACTGCAGCAATTTGAAACATGCAAACAGTCAGCGGCACCAAAACTTTCGGTTTTTTTTCTCTCTCAAAAAATGGATGAATGAATTCTACAAGAACAGCCCCTTCGTGTCAGAAATAACCCTTTAAATAACGGACGTACACAAGCTACATGTCATCTTCCAATTTCGGGCTACTTGTGCCCCCCCCCCTCCAGTCACTCAAAACATATGCCATAGAACCAAGCCTAACCCTTAAAACAGAAATGACAATATACAAGATCTGCAATAAATACGTCAAGAAAAACCATGGGCCTGGGCTAGAATCGAGGTCACTGCATACAATACATTAAATTGTCCAAAAAGAACCCATAACATGAACACATACACCTTATTCAGAATGTAGATACTACACAAAGCTTAAAAAAATGTAAATCAAAACTAAAGTATTAGACGGGGTTCGGAAAATACTGCTGAAAAATTTCCAAATGAAAAACAGTGATAGACCCCATGCGCGCAGTACCTGACACTGTCCCCACAACCCACCCTGTTTGGCTACCTTGAACAAAAAAGTCCATAAACATTTCAATCAATAAATAAGCATCAAACAGCTATTTCATAAAACTACTTTTCATATCCTCACCTCCAAATTAACATTCAACAACCCTGAAGAACTACCCCTATCACATTAAAGAAACCGCGCGTCAGCAACCTATAACTGTGAACGTCACACAAATATTTTAAATTAAATATAATCACCCCAGGCAACGCTCCAAGACAGTAGGTAATATATCTACTCCCACAGTAATATTGTAAAACTTCCATTGTAGTTTACAGGTGTTTCGGGATATTACTGTGGGAATAGATATATTACCCAGAGTTATAATCTGAAATAGTTTTGTGGCATCTGTAGTTGCTGGCTTCTGACGCGTCCTTTCTTCAATGTGATAGGCGTAGTAGTCAGGGTTGTTGAATGTGAATATGGAGATGAGGATATTAAAATATTGTTATAAAAAAGTTTTTCGCACTTATTGTAGATTGAAATGGTTATTGATTATTAAGTTGAAGGAAACCTGACAGAGTTTCGTGAAACAATCGAGTTTGGCGCTGGTTGCAATTTTATTTCAGTTAGCAGTAACTTTGGTGAATCTTCAGTGTTTCCTGTGTAATGTTATAAAAGAAGAATAGCAGTGGGTGCAGAAGCAGAAGCGGCAAAGCCTTTTGGTAGAAGGTAGGGGCAAGCGCATACTCATGTAATATTCAATCGTACAATTGTACATAGTATAAACATATTATACTATGGACAAATTTAAAATAAGTAATTAATAATTAATTAATAATAAATACAGGTATAACATTAACATTGCTAACGATATCACAAATATTTCAAAGACTACGTCGAGCGACCTTTCCCGATTTCTATACGATAACGACTCGATCCCTGCCTCCGGTGTCGAGTTTGGATCGTGTTGGTTTTAGCTCGACTGGACTTTGGATCGGGAAGTCGATATATCGGCTCGGGATCAGGTCGGGTTTTCGATCCTCCTTCGGCAGATTTGCTCTTCCTCTCACTTGAAACTAGCGAAGACGGAAATTCGTCAATGGGTTGACGTCCCTCCTTCCCCCCTGACTCCTCCAAGGCGTGGTTAAAGAGGTTATTTCCTAGACTGAAAATCCTGAAATATATTTTCCCCGTAGCTAGTGGCACATTTGTACTTTGGCTTAGAATTAAATAATTTGAAACATGGAAATGCTATTATTCCGATTATAGAAACTATTTTCAACCTCCATTCAATTTAGAAATATTTTTAATGAAAAAGAATATATTTTTTAGTATGTGGTAATATTGCACTGTTTATTTAAAAGGAGCAAATATGAATCAGATATTGAAAAATGAAGAACTTACAGCTGAGTTGTCGTAAATAGATTGCATTCTACTGATTCTTAAAAATTCCAGAGTGTAAATTTTTGGAAAAATAGTTGAACTAAAGAAGAAAAATGTTGACAAACAGACGATATTGTTGGAAGACTCTTGAATTTTCATCCCAGAAAGATGAATTTTCTACCACAACTGATAAATTTTTAATCCAAAACACTAATTTTTAAGAAAATAGTGAAATTTTCTATTAATTATATGAATTTTTAAGAATTTAGTTATACTTTCATTCCTACAGTTGCATTTACAAACCAAATATGTAGGATAAATTATCAATAAAAACATCAATTGTTAAATTTTCAATAAAAAATGAAACGGTTAATTTTTAACCTTAAAAAAGAGTTTTTAAAGAAATATTTAAGCCCCTCAACTAATCAACTGAAATTTTAACCAGGCAGTACAACATTTAATGATGTACTTTAATTTTATACATAAGAACTTAAGAAGACTCATTTTTCACCAAATACATGAATTTTTAGACAAAGAGGTAAATTTTCAATCAAGAAGATAACTTTCCTACGAGAAATGAAACAGTTACATTTTCAATTGGATAATTAATTTTCTTCTTCAAACAGAACGAACTTCAAAAAAATGTTGCATTTGTAATTTGAGAAATTACTTTTTAAATAAAATGACGAACCTTGTTGAATCTCACTTAAGAGCAAACACAATAAACTGGCACTGGCGAACGAATTCTTTAAAACACCTTTTTACATTTGACTATTATTTTATTAATAAAAACAATCATTCACATACAGCACTAAATTCGTTAAGATCACAACGCGAGAACAGAAAAACTCAATTATAACAATTCTTGATTTTGTATAAGTATAATCACTGATAACTTTAATAGTAAATCTGAAAACATCTCTAGCTCAATGAACTGTTATATTTAATAATATTTGAAAAGCATAACTTAGTGAAGGTAAACCGAGTATCTTAAGAAAAGAGACTTCCGGAGGATTCACAAGGTGACCTTGCCGGATGAGCGGTGTATCTTAAGTCTGGCAAGGGAGAGAGTTAGCTGAACCTTGTGAATCTGGGTGTAACTTTGTCCAGAAGCACTGTAGGTTATGAGCGTATGCGTAAAAAAGAGAGATTTCTGGAGGATTCACAAGGTACCTTGTCAGCTAAGCGGTTCACCTTTTTCCTTATAAGGGTGAGATCTTGCTAGGCCTTGTGAATGCGGGTAAACTGGCGCAGAAGAACTAACATTTAAGATAACATGCGTATCGACTTAGTATTTTTATATTAAATAATAAAAGATTCACCAAACTTACACAGTAAAATAGCTTAGAGAAGTAATCAATAATTTAAGGAAATCGCATAATATTGCTACGATACAACAAATGAAACGAATCTTTGGTGCTTTGTTCACGATCTTTGGTTTAAGACAAGAGAATGCTCAGAAATCGATACGGATCGAAAGCCTAGGAACTACTAACCCACAGCGAAGGGCGCAAATGGGTCGAGAGATCCAGTAGTAGTTATAAGAAACTACTACGTAGTTAAAACCTTCGATACAAGTCTAGCTGTCTCCTTTCCCCTTCATGTCTCTAGTGCTAAGTTTAATCGCTTAATTTAGCATTTCCGCCTGCCTTCGTTAAATTGATTTAACGAAATATTTACAATGTATTTGTGTCGACTGGTAGAGGACTTATCTTAGTGATCGGCCGCTTGAAGGTAGATGTCTGCGTTTTAATGGTCACTATTCGAGTGTGCCCATCTTTCCCTGGATGGACTTCCAGAATTCGACCTAACGGCCACTTGGACGGTAGATATCTTTCGTCTATAACGAGAGCCAAGAACCCTTTCTGCAGAGATGTTGAAGATTGATTCCACTTGTAGATGGGTTGGTAGCGTTGCAAGCATTCGTTAGACCACTTTTTCCAAAAGCTGTCCAGCATCTGCCTCAGGAGCTGCCGTCGAGAGAGACGTGATACTTTTATGCTTACCAAGGATGGCTCAGGAATAACAGTTAATGGACCTCCGATTAGGAAGTGTCCTGGTGTGAGAACTTCGAGGTCGTCTGGGTACTCAGTAAAAGGACAGCGAGGTCTGGAATTAAGCACAGCTTTAATTTGCGACAGCAAAGTATTCATCTCTTCATAAATAAGGAGATTATCTCCGATCACTCGTCGGAGATGATACTTAAATGATTTTACTCCAGCTTTCCATTTTCCTCCAAAATGAGGAGCCGCTGGTGGACTGAAGAGCTATTGCGTTCCGTCGTTGGCCAATAGTGCTGATCGATTGCCAAGCTGCTTCAAAGATAAGGACAATAGAGAATATGCATAGGGTAGCAGAGATGCCACGTCTTGCGGTGAATCTTTCGTAAGCTGCGATAAAGGCGTCTGCTGTTTAGTCGGTGACTAATTCTAGATGGGTCGCTGATGTCGAATAGCAGACAAATAAAGCGATGTAAGCTTTGTAAGTGCGAGCCGCCAGCCCTTTCCAAGTTTTAATCATAAGAGGCCCAGCATAATCAATGCCAGAGTGGAGAAATGGACGTGACGGTGTGATACGATTAGCTGTTGTTGTTGAGCTAATTAGTTGTTAAGCTCGATTTTTTCGATATCTCACACATCTGATGCATTTCCAGATAAAAGAGCTGACTGGAGCTCGTCCGCCAAGAATCCAATAGTCATTTCTGATAAGTGACAAGATATCCTGAGTTCCTCCATGTAATGATCGTTGATGAGCATCTGACATAATTAATTGAGTCAAAGGAGACTCTCTTGGCAAGATAATGAGAACTTGGTAGGGAATCACCCTTTTCCATTGTCTTGTATTCCTTGCCGAAAGAATTCAGTTGAATTTCTCGTACCCAGAAATGTTTAGCTGCTTCTAATTCCTGAGTTGTGATTGGGGCGTTTAGCAGTGATTCTGCTTTTTTTCTGAGGTGCAGAATAAATCGCTTGCAGAGAGCTATGATTCACAGGAGTCGATTCGAGTTTGAGTCTTTGTCGAGCAGATTCAAATTAGTTCTAGACGGACTAACAGTGACTCCAGTTGATTGATCAGGACGTTCTTCAAGATTGTGTTCAATGGATGGAGCTTAGAACTCATTAGGCCATGATGAAAAGAGTTCTTGAAGCCAGCCTGGACCGGTCCACCAGGCACGATGTTGAGAAAGTTGCAGTGGAGTCAGTCCTCGAGTAGCACAATCAGCGGGGTTTTCTTTACCTGGTATGTAATGCCATTTTGCGATGGGAAGAGTTTCTTGGATAAAACAAACATGATTGTGGATAAACACTTTCCATCAAGATAAATTATTGCTGATCCATGTATAGGCGATTGAGGAATCAGTCCAAAGATGAACTGGGACTTTATCAGCATGAAGAACTTTCGCAGTGTGTCGCACTAACTTTGTAAGAAGGACAGCTGCTGACATTTCAAGTCAAGGAATTATTAGTCGTTTCCGTGGAGCTACCTTTGTTTTTGAGCAGACGAAGGTTGTTTCAACTTTCCCTTCTTGGTCAGTGGACCTAAGAAACACAACAGCAGCCAGAGCTTGTTGAAAAGCGTCGCAAAAACCGTGAATTTCAATAGAAATCTGTGATTTCATTCGAAACCATCGAGGAAATGACATGTTTTTGAGATCTGGAAGTTGTTGAAGAAACGCCTTCCACTTTTCAGAATACAAAATTGGTTGCGTTGATGATGATTGGTGCTAGAAATCCTTAAGGGTCAAAAATTCGAGCGATAGTAGAAAGGATGGTTCGTTTTGTTATTTTACTTGATTCTGGAAATGAACACGTATAGTGGAAAGTGTCAGAGGTTGGATTCCAATTCATAATTCATTCCCAAAGCGTGGACAGTAGCGTGTTGATCTATTGGAACAGAAGCTGGAAAAAGCTGTTTATTTGTTGGTATTTGTTCATTAATCTCTGGATCGTTGCTTATCCACTTCGCAAGAGGAATACCGCCCGCCAAGCATAAACGATTCACCTGTTCGAATCTTTCCTGTGCTTTTTCGATAGAATCAACTTCTCCGAAAACATCATCGACGTATCTACCTTTACTCAAGGTGGCTGTAGGAAGTGGAAATTTAGATTCTTCATCGTCGGTGAGGTGTTTCATGGTGCGAAGGGCAAGAAATGGTGCACAGGCTAACGCATACGTCACTGTATTTAATTGGTATGTGTGAATTTCATTGAATTCAGTCTTCCAAATAATTCCTTGAAGATCCCAATCATCTGGATGCACTTTAATTTGTCGGTACATTTTCTCGATGTCCGAAGTGAAAACATAATGAAACTGACGAAACCAGATCAAAACATCGATGGTTCAGTCTGAAGTTTGACTCCTATATGAAAATTTTGGTTAGTGAAACACCAGTAGAAGACAACTTGGATGCATTGAATACAACTCGAAGCTTAGTTGTGATACTGTTGAGACGAAGTACTCCATGATGAGAGAGATAGAAGACTCGACTTGGTTCAGGACTTCCAGTTTGAACTTATTTCATGTGATTTAATGTTTTATACTCATTTAAAAACTCTGAATAAGCTTTATGAAGAATTTGATCAGTTGCAAGTCTCTTTGCTAATCGCACTCTTGATCTTCGGCTGATAGAGAATTTTCTCGGGTAGTTGGCATTTCTTCCAGCTTCCAAAATCTCTGAAGGAGTTCGCAGAGTTCTTCTTTAATTGAGACGTGATATCCTTGAACGTCAGACGATGATGAGCAAATTGTTGTTGGACCAATAAGTATCCAACCAAAAATGATAGCTTGAGCAGTCGGAGTGTTGGCAGGACCTCGTCGAAGACCTTCTTCGAGAATTTGACCATAATTGTCAGCTCCAATGATAACGTCAATATATGTAGATGATTTTAACTCAGTTTGTGCGAGCTGGAGACCTTCCAAATGTGGCCAATGAACAGTATCACATTTAGTAGCAGAAAAGTATGATGTTTTTTGATAACTTCGGTAAATGAAGAAGTTGAACTAATCTCTCAGAGACAAAAGAAATTTGAAAACCTGGATCGATAAATCCTCTAACTTTAATTTGCTCACCCTTGTCGGAAATGACGATGAGTTGGACTGTAGCCAGAAGTCTATGGAACGTTGACGATGTTTGATGTATGGAAGCACAGTTAGTTTGAATTCCTGGAGTTGATGTCGATGGATAAGATTGGTCGGATTCTCCTGCTTTATGAATTGTGGAATGGTGTTTTTACCACATTTATTGCAACGTCTCGTAGATCGACAGGCTGATGATCGATGCTGACCGAGACAGTTGTAGCACAGATTGTTCTTTTGTAACATTTCAAACCAACTTTGAACTGTCATATTCGTGTACTTCAGACAACTTGCAAGATAATGCTCAGACGAACAAAGGAAGCACTTGCTAGCGGCAGTCTGATCACCTGAAACGTGAAGAGCCTTGAATGATTGTTGATCGGACTGAGAGGTAGGTCTCTGTGACTTTTCTACGGCTAGAAAAGTCAGTAGTCTCGTCATAAAAAATTCATTGAGTTGTTTCCATGTTGGATGTCATCCCACATCCCACATATTGGATGTCATCCTACATATGTATTGGCCGCTCAAGGGTTTCCAAGGTTCAATAAATTTGCGTGATAGTTGTATAAAGACTTTCCAATTCAAGTGGTGATTCCTTGGTCATTCTTTTAATTGTTAATAAAGACTGTAGCGCTGAATTAACCAACAATCGTTTATTTTCATAAAAGGAAACTAAAGTATCCCATGCTTTTTGGAAATTATCGGTGGTCAATGCGGTGTTCTTCAGCAGGTGAGCGGCAGTTCCCTTCAAACTTTGTTCAAGGTCATGCAACTTCCAGATTGGTGAAAAATTTGAATTTGAATTTACCATTGAATAGAAAAGGTACTTGAACTGAAGCCAGTCGGAAGGAGATCCACCAAACGTTGGAAGATTGAGCTGGGGAAGGCGCGGACTGTATCCCATCATGGCAGTGAATCCCGAACCTTGAGATGCAGATTGAATCGATGGCGATCTTACTCTGTTATCTCGCATGCGTTCAAGTGAATCGCTTATCTTCTCGAGCGCTTCGAGATAACTTTCGTGCGTTGCTCGAAACATGTTTTCTTCGAAGTAGGGATTTTCTAGCAAAATTTGCTTCTCCCTTCTTTCTAGCTGTCTCACCGCAATCTTGATGGCCTCATGATTTAGTGAGAACTTCGACCACGATTCCTTGCGAGCGTCCCGGCGGGTTTCAACTCGGTGTGAAGAAATGTTCGGTGTCCCAACACTCATCAAATTATCTATTGAACTCGCGATAAACTCCATGTAATATGTTTGTCCATCAATGCGATTTTCGATGTGACTGACCCGCATCTTGAAATCGCTCACCAAACCCGACTCGAAGGGCCAATAAATGTTGAATCTTACTTAAGAGTAAACACAATAAACTGGAACTGGCGAACGAAATCTTTGAAACACTTTTTCACATTTGACTATTCTTTTATTGATAAAAACAATCATTCACATACAACACTAAATCCGTTGAGATCACAACACGAGAACAGAAAAACTCAATTATAACAATTATTGATTTTGTATATGTATAATCACTGATAACTTTAATAGTTAATCTGAAAACCTCTCTAGCTCAAAGAACTCTTATATTTAATAATATTTGAAAAGCATAACTTAGTTAAGATAAACCGAGAATCTTAAGAAAAGAGACTTCTGGAGCCTGGCAAGGGAGAGAGGTAGCTGAATCTTGTGAATGCGGGTGTAACTTGTCCAGAAGCACTAACATTTAAGATAATATGCGTATCGACTTAGTATTTTTATATTAAATAATAAAAGATTCACCAAACTTAAATAGTAAAATAGCTTAGAAAAGTAATCAGTGATTTAAGGAAATCGCATAATATTGCTACGATACAACAAGGGAAACGAAACTTTGGTACTTTGTTCACGATCTTTGGTTTAAGACAAGAGATTGCTCAGAAACCGATACGAATCGAAAGCCAAGGGACTGATGACCCACAGCGAAGGGCGCAACTGGGTCGAGAGAGGATTCTAGAATTTTCCCAAAAAGAGTGAGCGAGAGGACCCATAAAAGAGAAAGATATTAAGAGAGGCCGAGGGAGAAGAAGGAGCGAGATGTCGAGTAAATGTGACGCAGTGATAAAATGCAACGCAGTTATAAGAAACTACTACGCAGTTAAAAACTTCGAGAAGAGTCTAGCTGTCGCCTTTCCCCTTCATGTCTCTAATGCTAAGTTGAATCGCTTAATTTAACAATGAGTTCAATTAAACTTAGTAAAAAATAATTATTACTTTATTTTCATGAAGTTCAAACATTGTAGGCTCAAAAGATTGAATATAGGTTCAGTATTGAAGGGGACATTGAACAGCGTCAAAGTAGGGTCTTGAGTTATAAAAATATAGGCTCTAAAAATTTAAAGTAGCTTCAGAGAGGTGTTACAGCTTCAAAGGGAATAAAGAAGTATTGGCATTTTTGAAGAGCTTCACAAATCAGCCTCTTTTCAAAAGGCGAATATGACTTTGACAAAAAAAATCTTTTTTAGAATTGGACAGTGTAAATTAAGTCTCTGATTTTTGGGAAATTCACAAAAACTAACACCGATATTGGGGCTCTAACCCTTAACGTTAAAAAACAGCGCCTTGTTAAAATTCAAATATGAGTTTGTGAAAAAATTATCTTTAAATGACTAGCCCCGGTTACCACACAGATGGCAGTTTGTCAAAAAACAATCATTTTTAGAATTTTTAAGTGTAAATAAGATAAACAATTTATGGGCTCTTCCAAAGTGCAATCAACGATGCTTTAGCTCTATCCGTTACCGTGAAAAACCAACCCCTCTGTACACTGTCAATATTTTTGGGCTCTCTTTAGATGTAGGGGTGGTTTTTGCAAAAAAATGTAAAGCATTGGAGAGCCCTAGAAGGGCACAATAGTACTTTATATTTATTGTTTTTCAGGTTTAAGTTTCCACTAATTGGGTGGTGTCTTTGTACATAGGAATGTTTTTTAAAATTTTTCTGTGTTGTATTTGAGAGCCCAAAATATGCAAAATTCTGGTGCATGATATTTAAGATTTTATTTGTACAAGGGGTTGGTTTTTTGTACATGGGTTTTAGTTTTACATAAGCGTTACTTTTATTTTTTTTAGGGCAGTTGACTTGCGTAATATTGTCAGAATCGGCGGGGTGCCTAGCCAAATATTAGTCTTCTCTCTCTTCCCCCACCACTTGAGTGGTGAACCTGATATGAGAGGATCAGGGGTAGATAATTAAAAATAATTACGCATACATTTCATGAAGATTTCTGAAGATTTCAAAACATTGTTTCAGTATATTTCTCAACGGCTGAAAAAGATTCCAAAAGATTTCAGATTCCATAATATTTGAAAGATTTGAAATATTTCAGGAACATTTGAAAGATTTTCCACAGATTGCAAAGATTTCCAATGACTTTTCCAAAACTGTAAAATTCCCGAATTGAAAAAATCCAGAAAAATAAAATTTTCGAATAACAAAATACAAAAATAATAATACTCCCGAATTTAAATAATATATTTTTTTATAAATCTCATTTATTGATTAAAAGTACAATAATAAATTATTTCTTATGTTTAAAGTTTCTAAAATTATTGTTTGAATTTAAAATAACAATAATGGTAAAAAGTATATATTTTTGGATATAAAATTCTTTCAATTATTAAAATTTTGAATTAAAACAATAATTTCAAAAACTTTAAACATAACAAATAATTGATTATTGTAATTTTAATCAATAATTGAGATTTATAAAAAAAATATTATTTAAATTCGGGAGTATTTATTTAAATTTGTTTCTCTACTTTTGGGAATTTCATAATTCGGGAATTTTCTAATTTAAATTTCATTATAATACAGAAACTTATGAATTTCTTTCACTTGTCAGGCTTTTTCTCTATAATGACGATTAATTCTTATTTACTAAAAAGTATTGCCTGTTCATTATTAACAATACATATTTCCCTACATTTTTTAAACACCCCAGCATCAAAAGTAGAAATTACTACAGTAGAATACGCAGCCAGTCCTAACCTTGGAAAACGTGTGAAGGAAAAATCCGGGAATCAAGAGTTAAAGGAAAATGAGTGTAGCGACGAGTGGAAAGGGAAAGAAGGAACGACCGGGCGAGGACGCAAGTTTGCTAGGCCCCCCGCCGATTCTGACCTTCAAACCCAAGTCATCGGCAGCAAAAATGTCGACGTGTTTGATGTTTTATTTTTTTTTTGTCAATGGAAAGTTCTGGTTTCATTGAAGCCACAAACTACACTCGTAAAAGACAATTTTTTTTTAAAGTAGTGGAGCCCAAAAATCGGCAATACAGTACAAAAAAGAAGGACAAAATGCGGAAACAAATAAATTTGGGAATTTCGATTGTGGAGGTACTAGCTCGATAAACTTTTATCTCATCGTCCCATCGCTATGCGCTATGCGGGCGATGGGTTCGGCCTTACTACATAATGAGGACTAAAATGCGGAATATACCATTTTTTATATGTAACACTTAGTAAGTAATATGGTAATCTTCGAAATCTGTGAACTATACCGATTCCAACGGTATGGTATTTGAAGTAAAAAATTGAAAATGAAAGAATAAATGTTCAAGTTAATGGGAGATTGTGTATGATCAATTTTTCAATTTATTTTACCCATCTCCACAGCAGTAGGTTTAATTTATTGGTGTAATATTTTTCTTAACTTTGGAGATTCGGAAAGTTAAAATTTGGCTCAATTTGAAAACTTATAAAAAACTTGGTTAGATTGCAGAATAAGGGAGTCACATGTCACCTCTTTTTTGGGTGGAAAAAAATTTTTGTTTGGCAACAAACTATTTGAAACTATAATTTCAACGATAAATTAAGCGATTTTATGAGGCAAAAAATTAAAATTATTGTTACTTTTGTTACTATGATGTCTCAGATATAAGTCTATTGCGATACATCGTAATTATCATAATTAACGAAGAGTTGGAAATGGGTAGTGATGTGACCAACATTATTTTTTTTACTAGTCATAGAGATGCCTTATCGCCCCACGAAACGTTAGAAAAGGGTAGGGTTTTGACCAAATTATTTTTGTGACTTGTGTTTAAAAACACCTCAACGGAGAGTTCAATATGATCATTCAAATATCGTAACATACCCATATTTAAGACATCATAGTAATAAAAGTAACAATAATTTTAAACTTCTGCCTGGTCAAATCCCTTCAAGTATCATTCAATTAAATTATTAAATTTAATCGCATTAATTTAGAAAAATCGAAAGTGAGGCTGTGTTTTTTAACCTTGCCCTACATTATTGTTACAAAAAAGTGTAAAAAATGAAATATTAAAAAAAAATTATTGAGTGTGAAACCGTCTAATTGATTTACGTTTGTACGTTTGGTCAGATTTAAACCACTTTCGGACATAGGGTTTTAAATGTTTTTCTTCATGTTTTTCCTTTAGACAGTAGCTTTGAAAATCTGATATTTAAAAATGTCACAATTGATCATTTCTATTCTAAAATGGACGGCATTTATAAATTGACATGATTTGAGGGCAACGTTCGGTCAGATTTGCCCCACGTCCGAACATACGATTTTTGCTTTTCTTTTTTCTTGCTATTCCTGTAGAAAATAGCTTTAAAAATCTGATATATAAAAATGTCACATTTGATTGTTTCTATTCCAAAATGGACCCTATATGTGCATTGACTTGATTTCAGGGCAACGGTTGGTCAGATTTGACCCACGTTCGGACATACGATATTTGCTTTACATTTTCTCTTCTCATTCCTTAAAAAAATAGCTTCGAAAATCTGGTATTTAAAAATGTCGCATTTCATTATTTCTATTCGAAAATGGACCGTATGTATTCATGGACATGTTCTCAGGGCAACGTTTGTTCGGATTTGACCCA
>NC_046666.1:94504598-94506977 GCF_010883055.1 Belonocnema kinseyi
CTGGTATTTAAAAATGTCGCATTTCATTATTTCTATTCGAAAATGGACCGTATGTATTCATGGACATGTTCTCAGGGCAACGTTTGTTCGGATTTGACCCACGTTCGAATATACGATATTTAATTTTATTTTTCATTATCTTTCCTCTCGAAAATATCTTTAAAAATACGATATTTAAAAATGTCACATTTGATTAATGCACTGTCAAAATGGTCCGCATAAGGGCATTGAGACGATTGGAGGGTCACGTTTTGTCGAATTGGACACTTTTTTGATAATAGTACATTAATTTTTAACTTTGTCTTCACGCGTTGTAAATGCGATGTATTTTTTTAACCTTCCTCTACATTGCTGTTGAAAAAAAGTAAAAAAAAAAGAAATATTTAAAAGAATATATTATTTAATGTGAAACCGTCTAATTGCTTTACGTTTGCACGCTTGGTCAGATTTGAACCACTTCCAAACATAGGATTTTGAATTTTTGTATTTTTTTTCTCCTCTAGGCGGTAGCTTTGAAAATCTGATATTTAAAAATGTCGCATTAGATTATTTCTATTCTAAAATGGACCGTATATTTGCAGTGACGTGATTTCAGGGCAATGTTTGGTCAGATTTGACTCACGTCCGGACATACGATTTTTGCTTTTCTTGTTTCTTTTCATTCCTTTAGAAAATAGCTTTGAAAATCTGATTTGTAAAAATGTCACATTTGATTCATTCAGTGTCAAAATGGATCGTATAAGGCTATTGGTACGATTGGAGAGGCACGTTTGGTCGAATTGGACACTTTTTTGATAATGGAACGTTAATTTTTAACTTTGTCTTTACACCTCGTGAATGCGATGTATTGAAATTATTATTTAAAAAAGCAGTAAAATATACATTTTTAAAATAGAAAATCAATATTTGTAGGAAAACATTCGATTTTTCTCTCATTCTTTAAAAAGAAATATTGGAAAAACACGAAGTGAGGCTGTGTTCTTTAACCTTCCCCTACATTTCTGTTCAAAACAAGTTTAAAAAAATAAATATGAAAAAAAATAGTGTGAAACTGTCTGTCAGACGCCTCGAACTTCAGGCCTATGAAAGAGTCAAGAAAAGAAAAATCTTTCTTTTTGAATGTCCTACAAGATTGTTTTAAAACTTTTAAAATTTTCTTAGAAAGTTGAAAATTCAAATTTGGACGCAATAGAAAAAGAATGAAAAATTAAAAATTACATTTGCGGTTAAAGTGGGCAAAATACACTCTTAAAAATTTCTTTTGGGAACTTCCACTACGTGTATTTGAAGTTTATTTCCGAAACGTAAGGTAAAGCTGCAATACACAATGTTGTAGTTTCTAAATATTCTGGAATTGGATTGCTACTTTACATGTCTTGGATTTTTATAATACAAGTCTAGTAGCTGGAAATCTCGACGCCTGATAAGGGCATGAATTTTCGTATACAACGTTACCGGCTGATGCCAATAGAATTGATAGTTGACATACATTTTTTTACATCTTTTATTATTAAGCTTTGTACTTTAACGTAGTTTTCTTTCGGCTCTTGCATTTGTCAAAGTTTGAGATCGATATTTTATATATACAAAAAGTTCGAACGTTCACAAAATGTCGAGGTTCAGAAAAAAAATGAAATAATTTTCAGTGAAGTTCCTACCAAAATGCAGTACCTAAACGTACTTTATTGTACTCTAATAGATTTTCCAAAGTTTCAGCTCGATATTTTATTTACGAAAAAAGTTCTTAGATTCAAAAAAATATTCAGTGAACTGATAAAGAGAGGTCAGTAATATAGGTATTTGGCTGCGTCACATGCCCTTAATCAAATTCAAGGAAACTATACTAAAACGTTGAAGTTTCAACTAAAAAGGATAAATTTTTAAACAAAAATATTATTTTACAATAAAAAGGAGGAATTTCGAAAAAATTCAGGAATTCTCTACCAAAAAAGTTTAATTTTGAAATAAAAACCTACATTTAGAAACAAAAATGTTAATATAGTACCAAAGAAGACAATTTTTTATTAAATTTCAAGAGTTCTGAACCTAAAAGTTAAATTTTAACCAAACAGATTAATTTTTAATGAAAAGGATCAGTTTACTACCAAAAAAGACATAATTTTGGTGAAATTGAATACGTTTGAACTAAAAAGATGAAGTTTCAGCTAAAAAAATGAAAGCTCAAAGCTTCGGAAACTTCAGTGGTCTTCTATTTATATCTCGATCCACATATGAAAGAAACTGGCTATTTTAATGTTTCGCGTGATTCTTAATTTCATGCATGCGTCGATTTTGATGTTATATTTATTCAGCTCTATATAATATGCATATTATTACGAGGGTAGTTCAATAAGTGCTTTGAATGACCAACAAATGGCG
>NC_046666.1:94507077-94509522 GCF_010883055.1 Belonocnema kinseyi
GTATCTGCTTCGGAGAGTATTCTTAATAGATGTCACATCCTGAATGCGGCTCTGTGGCACGCCCAGGTATGTATAAGTCTCTCCAGCGCAAAGGTGTCGTATAGCGCATCTATCAACGAGCTCATGATCTTCAGGGATCCCATTAAGCTTTCCTCGCTCTAAATAAACCTTGGCGCAACGGTCTAACCCAAATTCCATTCCAATTTCCTTAGTATATTGTTCGACAATTCCTAGAGCTAGATGTAGTTGCTCTTTGTTTTTAGCATAGATCTTAAGATCGTTCATGTAAAATACATGAGTGACCTTGTACTTTCGATCTGCAGGTTTGTCGCACAAGTACCCGCCGGAATGGCGAAGTGCTAGAGATAGTGGCAATAATCTAAGGCAAAAGAGAAGTGGGCTCATGGTGTTGCCCTGAAAGACACCTCTCTGAAAGGTGACCTTATTAGTTGTCACACGATTTTTTCCAGATGAGATAGTAAATCTGGTTTTCCAAAGCGGCATCAATTTGTCTATGCATCGAACTATTTGCGGATGAACCTTTAAGATTTCCAAAAGACAGATGATAAGTGTATGGAAAGTCGAATCGAAAGCTTTCCGATAATCGATCCAGGCCTTCGATAGGTCAAGCTGGTAAAATGCTGCATCTTTGCAGACACACTTATCGATAAACAGGTTCTCCCGACATCTCGCTACGCCTTTTTTTGAGCCTCGTTGTTCATACATTTCTTGCCACACAGGTTCAATCGCCCGAACGATCCTATCATTAAGGATAGCTGTACATATCTTATACAGTGCGATCGTACAAGTGATTGGCCTGTAATTATTAGGGTCAGCTAAGTTGCCTATTTTCGGCAGGAGAATTGTGCGCCCTTCCACCAATCACTTCGGAATCAGCTCTTCCGACTTTAAATATGAGGTGAAAATACGGGCCAAATGTTGATGGGTTAAAGAAAACTTCTTCCACCAGAAGGTTTTGATACAATCTGGTCCCGGTGCGGAATAGTTCTTGATCCCTCCTAATACTTTTTTCTCCTCCTCGGTAGTGATGGGTGGGCATTGTTTATCTGGTGTTATGAGGGCATCACATAACTCCATGAAGCTATTTATATTTTCTGAGTCTTCGTCCAGTCTATGCTGCACTTCGTAGACTTATCTCCAAAATACTTCGACATCCTCTGGTTTGGGTGGGTGTTCGACAGTAACTGGAGGGTCTTGGAAGAGTCGAGGTGGGTCAGAGAGAAACTGCTGATTTTCTCTGACCCACGTCAGATGTGATGTAGTTAATCACACACTGAATGCGGGACGCTACTGTCTTGCCCAGCCTATCTTTATGGCAATTTGATGCATTCGTCTATGGTCTTATGATCAACCGTTGCTTATGATCCGCCGTTGCTTCCTCTATTGGATGCCTGCCCGCGGTTGGTTTAAGTGTCGCCTCTCTTTCTCTGTTGCCGGCTTGTTCTAGCTGTGGTAGAGTAGGCGTTCCGCTTACATAGCCCCTTTTTCGGAATAGTTCAGCATGGTTTCGCAGACGTTGCTGCAAACAGTGCGAAAGCTCCGGATGTTTCTCGCACCACAGAGCATGCTGCCATGCCATGTAACACCGTTCAGGGGCCACACTCGCATTGTAGCACTCTAGCAAGTCGTGATTCATTCGCTCCATCCACCCAAAGGTCGCGAGATCCCGCCGATCCATCGCATTGAATCCATTTTCATTGGCTCCCCTCTATCCGTAACTCGAGGACGCGTTTGGTGGCTTCGCCATAGGCCCTTCGGTTTGATTCTAGAGGAATATATATATATTTTTTTTCGCGTGTTTTTATTTTAAGCCTACATCTTTGAATTTACAATACAAAGAGAGTTACCCCCCCCCCCCGCCCCCGGTTCAAAATCTCATCGTTAATTTTAGCTTCTAGGTTTAAAATTTCTTTTTTTATCGTAAAATTATAATAAATTGATACGAATTACTTATCTTTAAGTACGTATCCGGATTTCCTAGTAACTGCATATCGAAGCACAATTTTAAGAAAGTGCATATATTCAAAATTTAACATTTTCTATTTGACTTTTATCCCCAAACGAGTATACATGACCGGCATCTTTTAGAGTTTATACGAAACTGTTGCAGAAAACACAAGAGAACGTGAGGGTCGATTTACTACTACGTCATATCCGACAGTCGTTAAAATCATCTAGTTTAAAGTCCTTTCGAAACCATTTAAACTTTTTAAAAATACAATAAGGACCTTAATTTGATAAAAATTTTCCGCGTTTTTCAATACATAGCCAAACTCTTCATCAGTAAAATCGTTGAATTTTTGCGTTTTCAACTAATTTTACAGATAAATAATTTATTTAAATAAATTAATATATTTGTATATCTTTTTTGTGTGAGTGTGTTTTTATTTTAGGCCTACATCTTTGAATTTACAATAACCTCCC
>NC_046666.1:94509532-94510115 GCF_010883055.1 Belonocnema kinseyi
CCCGCCAGTTCAAATCCTCAGCGTTATTTTTCGTTTGTAGGTTTAAAATTTCTTTCTTTATCGTAAAATTATAATAAATTGATATGAATTACTTACACAGGCACACACAAAAAGTTAAAGTCCACGGAGGCGACCTTTAGGGTTCTATGGTGTTTGGGTCGCTGATTCCGAATCTTTTGTCGGCTTTTTCATATCAGATCGCTTTCAAGGTCATTTGAAGGTCAAATGTAGGAAACATTGCTAAAAAATCAGAGAAAATTCAGACGTAGGTTTTTTAGCATGCTGAATCCGAATCCGGTGTCGGTTGACCTTCACTAGTTCACGATCAAGGTCATTTGAAGGTCAAACCAACAAAATAACCTCAAAGAAATTTGTAAAAATTTATATATAAGTTTTGAGAGTCGTAGAATCTAAATCCTAGGTCATTTTGACCATGTCTAGTATTTTCAAGGTCATTGGAATATAAAAATACGAGGGTAGGTCAATAAGTCCTTAGAATGACCAACAAATGGCGCGCGAATCGCTCCAAATCATCTGTTTTCAGTCAGCACCACTCCCAACTAGATATATGGTGCAGTCACAG
>NC_046666.1:94510215-94510643 GCF_010883055.1 Belonocnema kinseyi
TTGACCAAGTGTATAGAGCTCCAAGAAGATTATGTTGAAAAATAAAAAAAAATTTACCCAAAAAAAATTGTTTTTATACTTCATTCTAAGGACTTATTGAACGACCCTCGTAACAACCCATATATCGAGTTTGATAGACCTTCATTAATTCACGTACAAGCTCATAATAAGATCAAAAAAATAATAATCACTCATCAACAATTACGATAGACATATTTTTGTGTATCAACTTGTGTTCATGTTTTCCGCTCATACCATACTCTCTTACTATCAAATGATCGACGTAACGGTTTTTTTCCGCTTTTCGCCTCTAGTTTTACACTCTCTTTTGAGTGAACAGCAGTAATCAGCCATGATAGCGACATCCCATCTGCCTTGGAAGCGCTTTTCCATTTCTTTTATGTCTTGATGGAAGCGCTCTCCTTGCT
>NC_046666.1:94510653-94511043 GCF_010883055.1 Belonocnema kinseyi
ATCGCCACAATTCTCTGGGAATCGATCCAGGTGATTATGCAGAAAGTACAATTTGTATGACATGAGGCACCCCATTTTTCCAAAGTTCTTAATCATTTCTGCTACTATAACTTTATAATTTTCACTTCTTTTATTTCCTAAAAAGCTTTTCACAACTTGCTTAAAACTGAGCCATGCATCCCTTTGAATTTTTGTCATTTTCGTTGGAAATTTATCATCTTATGAAAGTCTCCTTATTTCTGGACCATCAAAAATCCCTTCTTTCAACTTAGCATCAGATTTATGTTAAAACTTCTTTTCCAAGTATTTAAAACATCGACTATTTGCATCTAAGGCTTTCACAAATTGCTTCATGGCTCCTAATTTAATATGTAATGGAGGAATCAATAC
>NC_046666.1:94511143-94511520 GCF_010883055.1 Belonocnema kinseyi
TCGCGATCTCTACTATCCCAAAGGGACAAGAAAGACTGATTCTTTGTAAATCCAGACTGCTGCCCTAGCAACATACCTGAAACGTTCAAATCACCATATTTAAGCCAATTATATGTTTTGTATTCAATGGCCTCTAGAAGTTTTTTAAGACTAGTGAAGGATTCTTTCATTGTCGTAGAGTGTGCAATGGGTACTGCGGCATATTGATTTGTTTTGTGAAGTATTACAGCTTTTAAGCTTCTTTTTGATGAGTCAATAAACAGTCTCCAATCATCATCTTTACCAGGTGTATACATATGAAACCGGTATTTTTTCAAGAAAAAAACACATTTATTTCAAGAGAATGATAACAAATATTTTATTCAAAGTATGCGCCC
>NC_046666.1:94511620-94513387 GCF_010883055.1 Belonocnema kinseyi
AAAAGCATGCATCTTAAGTCTTCCGTTCCGCGACTGTACATCTCATGCCGTCAAGGTGGTCGCGGAATATTGAGTCTTAAATGTCTTCACAACAGGATTATTCTGGGTACAGCACATAGAGTGGCAAATGGAAGAGACCCTTTTCTTAAAATGGTCAGGAATCAAGAAGAAGTGGACAAAGGAGCATTTCTGTACAAAGTAGCGGAGGAGGCTGCTGAAACACTCGGACTTGACTTTAGTATTAGGGATGAGCAAAATGCATCAAATCTTATCTATCTCGAGTACTCAATCCTGAAAGCCCGGATTAAGAAAGCACAAGAGAAAAACATTCGTGAACAGCTCCTCGATAAAAGGATGCACGGTATCTTCCACAGAAGTGTGAAGGATCAGTCAATGTCTTGTGAGCTAACGTTTGCTTTCCTTAAAGCGCCCAGATTGAAGTCTGGTAGGAAGGGTTTCATTTTTGCATGCCAAGTCGGTGTCGTTTCCACCTTAACATACCGTCGCCACATTTTGAGCCAAGACATTCCTGATGATAGCTGCAGGGCGTGCCATGCAGACCCCGAGCATTTGGCTCACATACTATCTAGTTGTCCAACTCACGCGGTAACGACCTACATTCAAAGGAATAATGCGGCACTAAGAGTGCAATAATTACAGAGGGATTAGCTTAATAAGCACCGTAAGTAAAATATATTCAAAAATACTTATTTATAGGGTAATAAAAATAACAGAAGCAAAGATTTGGGAAGTTTAAAGTTGGTTTATGCCAGGAAGTTCATGTATGGATCAAATATTTAGCTTAAGGCATGTAACAGAAAAAAGTTTGAGGGTAGGAAAAAAAGTTTTCTGTGCATTTGTTGACCTTTGAAAAAGCTTTTGACAAGGTAGATAGAAGTAAACATCGGGAAGTCCTGAAAGAGTATGGAGTCAATGGGTGGCTCCTACAAGCTATAAAAACAATATATACAGGTAGCAAAGCGAGAGTAAGAGTAAATGGGAAACTGAGTGACTGTTTCGATATTATTGAAGGAGTGTTTGGCTCTCTTTGACGAAGAGGGTGTGGATCTCGAAACAATAAGGGTACTATGCTTTTCGAAGGAAAGAGTGAGAAAACACCATGCAATATTTTATTAAATCATAAGAGAATTTTACAAGTTGATAAGTGTGTATACCTTGGTAGCTTATTTACTAGGGATGGGAAGATAGACGAGGAATTAGATAGACGCATAAACGAAGGTAAGAAGGTTATTGGTAGAGCAGGTCCCCTTATCAGAAGTAAAAATATATCAAATAAAGCTGAAATGGCAATACATAATTCTATATTTGTACCGACTGTACTATACGGTAGCGAGACATGGACAAATCAAGAAAAAGCTAAGAGTAAAATTACCGCAATTGACATGAGATTCATACGCATAATGTGCGGGAAAACCCTGATGGACAAAGTAAGTAACGAGATAATTCTAAAAGAATGTGGTGCAGAAGAGCGCTAGTAGACACATGGGAAAGAAATCGGTTAAGATGGTTCGGACATGTTGTGAGAATGCCAAATGAACGACTAACGAAACAAGTATATCAAGGTAAAGTAAATGGCAGCGTGCCCAGAGGTATTAATACAAGAAGCTAGAGAAGTATTCCGGGACAGGAAAGTATGGCGGCAAATTAGAATGAAGTATAAAAACAATTTTTTTTGGGTAAATTTTTTTTTTATTTTTCAACATAATCTCCTTGGAGCTCTATACACTTGGTCAATCGCTTTTCAAG
>NC_046666.1:94513487-94515722 GCF_010883055.1 Belonocnema kinseyi
ATGAAACTTGAAATGTTTGGTATTGGATATTGTTGACAGATGACAATACGCCAATTAGCACAAATGGTAAGTTCCGACAGTGCCTACAAGTGTGACTACTGGTCGCTAGATGGCAATACCGGTTTCATATGTATACACCTGGTATAAGTATTTGGCTTAAGTTCTTCCACTGCTACCGCTTTCATATTCATCTTGATTTTCATCGTCGGTCTTAGTGCTTTTGCCATCATCATCATCATCTTTAGATTCAATTAATAAATTTTCTATACTATCAACATCAACCTCATCAATCGTTCGAGTTCTCTCAACGGCTTTTTTTACTGATCCTACCTGGGCGTATTTCAGATTATGTAAATTTTTGTATTATACCCATGGATATCGGTTTTACAGAAATAACAATCATCTTCGTTGGATGGCTCATTCCATTCTGTGGGTTTAATGGTGATCAATTTAGAATCGTCTTTAGTTTTTTTCCCAAATAGAAAGCATTTTTCGGCAGTTATTGCAAATACTATCAGGAGCCCTATCTCCCGAAACTATATCTGAATTAAAGCATTCTTTGTATATATTCCGAAAATTTTCGTTGAACGATCGTCGATCGTTTTTGTTCGGAATAAATGTTCCACAAATGAAGAAAAATGCGTTAACATCTTTCGGGCATACGTGTTTAGAAGATGAGATTGAAGGTTTGTTTCATTTTTCCATATTTTCATATATAAACCCGATCGACAGGGATCCTAGTCCGATTGCAGGTGAGTCCGCCGTCCTGGAGGTGATAACCCTTTTACCTCTCCAGGGCTAAGTAAAAGAGCTTTTCGTCTTTGACGAGGACAATGTCAACTCGTCGACGAACACACTATGGCTTCATACTTTCGCCCTGTCGACCCCCTGTAAGGCAGTTCACTTCCACTGCCATCGGTACCCCGACGAGCGTATGAGCGAATCATTCTAGACATCCCCTTACGGGGCAGTTGTCATCGTCACACGACTAGTCGAGGCAACAGGTGAAAAAGAATCGATTACATACATCGAAACATCTAGACATCCGCACATCCACTCATCCATGCATCCGCAGATCCACACATGCACACAGGCAAACATTCACACATAACCGCAAATACATGTAGACATTTATAAAAAATGTATTTTCTACCATATTGGGGCAAAAAGAACCCGCTTATTTTCTGAAGATATACCATTCTTATGGGTACAAAGCTTTCTCTTTCAAGAAATCTACAGCAGCTAATATTGATAAGAAAGTATCCTTACTTTCGAAAAAATTCACAGCAGCTAATGTTGATAAAGATAAATTAATATTTCCAGTTTCTATATACACGAAAAACTAAAGATGATTCTAAATTGATTTTTTAAAACATTTTTTCAACGGTTATTCATTGATTTGACCTTTAAATGACCTTGACCTTGAACTCATGAAGGCTAACCGACACCGGATTCGGATTCAGCATGCACAAAAACCTACGTTTGAATTTTTGCAGATTTTTGTAGCCTTTTTTCCGAATTCAACCCTCAGATGACCTCAGATGACCTTCAGATAACCAGAAATGATAAAATAAACCTTGGATTTGCATTCAGCGAACCTCAAAACCTATATATAAATTTTTACAAATTTCTTTGAGGTTGTTTTGTTGGTTTGACCTTCAAATGACCTTGATATTAAACTAACGCAGGTCAACCGACGCTGGATTCGGATTCAACGTGCTAAAAAACCTATGCCTGAATTTTTTCAGATTTTTTCAGCAATATTTTCTTCATTTGACCTTCAAACGACCTTGAAAGCGATCTGATCTGAAAAAAAAACCGACAAACGATTCGGAATCAGCGACCCAAAAACCATAGAACCCCAAAGGTCGCCTCCGTGGACTTCGACTTTTTTTGTGTGTCTGTGTTATCTTTAAGTACGTTTCCGTATCTCCTAGTAACTGCATATCGAAGCACAATTTTAAGAAAGTGCATATAATCAAAATTATTAATTTTCTATTTGGCTTTTTCCCCAAACGAATATACATGACCGGCCCCTTTTAGAGTTTATACGAAACTGTTACCGAAAACACCAGAGAACGTGAGGGTCGATTTATTACAACGTCATATCCGAAAGGCGTTAAAATCATCTAGTTTAAAGTCCTTTTCACCAGTAAAACCGTTCATTTTTTGAGTTTGCAACTCAGTTTACAGATAAATAATTTATTTTATAATTAATTTGAATAAACCTCTATA
>NC_046666.1:94515822-94517029 GCF_010883055.1 Belonocnema kinseyi
CCTTAATATCGCTCCTCTAAATGCTCCTAGGGAAATTGAGTCAATTGTCGAGAATGGGAGGTGCCGCATATACTGGAACTTTATATTCTCGACAATTGTTTCCGTTGCTTGCTCGAGGCCTGACATGGTTCTTCTTGACTTCGAGAAACGAACCATGTTCGTTATCGAATTTTCGGCACCAGCTGACAAAAACATCATAGCCAAGGAGAATGAAAGGAAAGAGAGGTACAAGACCTTATAAGGGAGTTGCAACGATTGTACCCGGAATATTCTGTTAAACTGATCGTCCTTATCATTGGCGCTCTTGGAGGTGCCAAGCTTTCACTTGCTAATAGCCTAAAAAGCATCCCTGCGTGTCAACAATATGCTAGAACACTTGCGGGAAAAATGCAGAAGGCGGTTGTCCTTGGGTCACTCCGTGTTCTTAGGGTGCACGAGGCTTTTGCTGGATCGTCGTATTGATTCCTTTACAGATTGTAACCACCTATCTGACGGTTGTGAGACGTGGTTATGGCTGAAATTTTACCGCGATTTCGCTGGAAAAGGGTGCAATTTTTCAGATTAGCACCCGCTCCCGGCGAAATCCTGCGGTTGTCCTTAATGATGTCCTATAAATATATATATACATCTTTTTTTGTGTATGGGTGTATTTTAGGCCTAGATCTTTTAATTTACAATAGATACAGAGTTAATACGCCCCCCCCCTCCGGTTCAAAATCTTAGCGTTATTTTTAGTTTGTAGGATAAAAATTTCTTTTTTCATCGTAAAATTATAATAAATTGATATAAATAACTTATCTTTATGTACGTTTTCGGATTTCCTAGTAACTGCATAGCGAAGCACAATTTTAAGTAAGTGCATATATTCAAAATTTAAAATTTTCTATTTGGCTTTTTCTCCAACCGAGTATACATGACCGGCCCCTTTTGTAGTTTATGCGAAACTGTTACAGAAAACAATAGAGAACGTGATGGTTGATTTACAACTACGTCATATCCGACAGTCGTCAAAATCATCTTGTTTAAAGTCCTTTCGAAACCATTGAAACTTTTTAAAAATATACTAAGGACCTTAATTTGATAAAAATTTTCCGCGTTTTTCAACACACAGCCAAACTTTGCATCAGCAAAACCGTTCAATTTTTGAGATTTTAACTAAGTGTACAGATAAATAATTTATTTTATAATTTATTTAAATAAATCAATA
>NC_046666.1:94517129-94528345 GCF_010883055.1 Belonocnema kinseyi
AGAAAGTGTTTATATTCGAAATTTAAAATGTTCTATTTGGCTTTTTCCCCAACAGAGTATACATGGCCGGCCTCTTTTAGAGGTCTATCAAGCTAGCACCTCCATAAACGAAACTCCCAAATTTCTTTATGTCAGAATTTTGGGCTTTTTTGGGCTTTTTTAAGCTTTATTGCCGATTTTTGGGCTCCGCTACTTTTTGTTAAAATTCAAATTTTGAGTGGAGGTGCTGACTTGAATCAAGCCAGCACCTCCACTATATAAAAATTGTAAGAAAAAAAATCAAACACGTCAGAATTTTGGGCTTTTTTTGGGCTCTTAAACGCACAAACAACAAATTTCCAAAAAGCAACCCTATAAAATATAAAACCACCCCCTATGAAAAAAATCAATTTTGGAAAAAAAAAGAACACCAAACTTTTGGGCTTATTTTGGGCTCTAAAATGCATGAAAAAAATTTAAAAACTAGCCCCATTTTCAAAAAACCACCCCCTTGCAAAAAAAAAATTTTCGAAATCCAAAGTGCAATAGATTCTTGGCTTATTTTAGAGTCTCAAATGCACTTAACCTTATATTAGAAAAACCACCCCTGTGTAAAAGCACGTCAACCTAATAATAAAAACTTAAACCTTGGTGTTGGCATTTTTGAACAGCCCAAAAATCAGAGACTCCATTTGAACAGTAAAATTCGAAAAATATCAGAGTATGGTAACACTGTAATATTTCGAAAAAGATTGGTTTTGTACAAAATTATGTTTGATTGTTAAAAAGGGATTGGTTTTTAAGGTCAAGTGTTGGGGACCGAAAATCGGAGTAGGTATTTTTAAGAAGCCCAATAATCATAAACTCTACTGACTCTGGAAAATTCTCAAAAATATTAATTTTTGACAAAGTCATATATACCTGGTAGAGAAGTGTTGATTTTATACGTTAAGGGCTGAAGCCCAAAAATCAGAGTGAGTAATTTCGAGGAGCTCAAAAATCAAAGAATACATTGACACTAGAAATTTCTCAAAAATATTATTTCTTGACAAAGTCATATATACATGGTAGATAAGGGTTGATTTTATAAGTTAAGGGTTGAAGCCTAAAAATTAGAGTGGATATTTTCGAGGAGCCCAAAAATCAGAGACTACTTTAGCACAAGAAAATTCTCAAAAATATTATTCTTTGACAAAGTCATATATACATGGTAGAGAAGGGTTGATTTTTTTCGTTAAGGGTTTAAGCTCAAAAATCAGAGTGGATATTTTCGTGAAGCCCAAAAATCAAAGACTACATTAACACTAGAAAATTCTCAAAAATATTATTTTTTGACAAAGTCATATATACGTGGTAGAGAAGGGTTGATTTTATACGTTAAGGGTTGAAGCACAAAAATCAGAGTGAGTATTTTCAAGGAGCCCAAAAATCAGAGAATCTACTGACATAAGGGGCTTTAACCCTTAACTCATAACATCAACCCTTCTCTACCACGTATATACGACTTTGTCAAAAACTAATATTTTTGAGAATTTTCTAGTGTTAATGTAGTCTCTGATTTTTGGGCTCCTCCAAAATATCCACTCCCATTTTTGGGCTTCAACCCTTAACTCATAAAATCAACCCGTCTCTACCACGTATATATGACTTTGTCAAAAAATAATATTTTGGGGAATTTTCTAGTGTCAATGTGGTCTCTGATTTTTTGGCTCCTGCAAAATATCCCCTCCAATTTTTGGGCTTCAATCCTTAACGAATAAAATCAACCCTTCTCTACCAAGTATATACGACTTTGTCAAAAACTAATATTTTTAGAATTTTCTAGTGTTAATGTAGTATCTGATTTTTAGGCTCCTCGAAAATATCCACTCCGATTTTTGGGCCTGAACCCTTAACTTATAAAATCAACCGTTCTCTACCATGTATATATGACTTTGTCAAGAAATAATATTTTTGAGAATTTTCTAGTGTCAATGTTTTCTTTGATTTTTGGGCTCCTCGAAAATACCCACTCTGATTTTTGGGCTTCAACCCTTAACGTACAAAATCAACCCTCTTCTACTACGTATATATGACTTTTTCAAAAAATAGTATTTTTGAGAATTTTCTAGTGTTAATGTAGTCTCTGATTTTTGGGCTCCTCCAAAATATCCACTCCGATTTTTGGGCTTCAACCCTTAACGTATAAAATCAACCCTTCTCTACCGCGTATATACGAATTTGTCAAAAACTAATATTTTTGAGAATTTTCTAGTGTTAATGTAGTCTCTGATTTTTGGGGTGTTCAGAAATGCCAACACCAAGGTTTAAGTTTTTATTATTAGGTTGATGTTTTTTTATACAGGGGTGGTTTTTCTAATATAATGTTACGTGCATTTAAGACTCTAAAATGAGCCAATAATCTATTGCATTTTGGATTTTGCAAATCTTATTTTTTGCAAGGGGGTGGTTTTTTAAAAAAAGGGGTAGTTTTTTAATGCATTTTAGAGCTCAAAATAGGCCAAAAATTCTGCTGTTCTTTGTTTTTTTCGAATTTGATTTTTTACATAGGGGGTGGTTTTATATTTTGTAGGGGTGGTTTTTGGAAATTGGTTGTTGATGCGTTTAAGAGCCCAAAAAATGCCCAAAATTCTGACGTGTTTAATTTTTTTTCTTACAATTTTTATATTGTGGAGGTGCTGGCTTGATTTAAGTCATTACCTCCAATCAAAATTTGAATTTTCACAAAAAGTAGCGGAGCCCAAAAATTGGCAATACAGCCCAAAAAAAGCCCAAAATTCTGACATGAAGAAATTTGAAAACACAAGAGAACGTGAGGGTCGATTTACAACTACGTCATATCCGACAGTTGTTAAAATCATCTAGTTTAAAGTCCTTTTGAAACCATTGAAACTTTTTAAAAATACACTACGGACCTTAATTTGATAAAAATTTGCCGCGTTTTTCAATATATAGCTAAACTTTTCACCCATAAAACAGTTCAATTTTTGAGTTTTCAACTAAGTGTACAGATAAATAATTTATTTTACGATTTATTTAAATATATATATATATCTTTTTTTGTGAGTGTGTGTTTATTTTAGGCCTAAAGCTTTGAATTTACAATAAAAAGAGAGTTACCCCCCCCCCTTCCGGTTCAAAATCTCAGCGTTATTTTCAGTTTGTAGGTTTAAAATTTATTTTTTTTTTATCGCAAAATTATAATAAATTGATATGAATTACTTATCTTTAAGTACGTTTGCGGATTTCCTAGTAACTGCATATCGAAGCAAATATTTAAGAAGGTGCATATATTTAAAATTTTCTAGTTGTCTTTTTCCCCAACCGAGCCTACATGACCGCCTTCTTTTAGAGTTTATACAAAACTGTTACAGAAAACATAAGAGAACGTGAGGGTCGATTTACTACTACGTCATATCCGACGGTCGTTAAAATCATCTGGTTTAAAGTCCTTTCGAAACCATTGAAACTTTTTAAAAATACACTAAGGACCATAACTTTATAAAAATTTTCCGCGTTTTTCAATACATAACCAAACTTTTTACCAATAAAACAGTTCAATTTTTGAGTTTTAAACTATGTAAACAGATAAATAATTTATTTTATAATTAATTTAAATAAATCAATATATACGATGTGTCTTCAAAAAGTAAGGTGACTTTTCAATTTTCGTGGGCTACGAACATTTAAGTTTTAAATTGTTTGTTTTGTTTTGTTGGTACACTCGTCACGATCATATGTTCACAGTTTTAACTATATAGCTCGTGTTGTTTTTCTGGCAGAGGCGTGAAAGGTTAGAAGGGTTTGGTGTGCTCGGCGATTTTCTTCTTTCGAAAAAAATTGAGCAAAGAGTTTGCATTAAATTTTGTGTGAAAAATGGAATCCAGTGCTCTAAAACTTTTGAAATGTTGACAGTTGCATACGGGAGTCTACTCTGAGTAAGAAAAATGTGCATAAATGGTACAAGCAGTTCCAAGAAGGCCGAGAGAATGTCGAAGACGAACCTCGCCCTGGACGTCCCATCACGTCAACAACAGATGAAAACGTTCAAGCAGTGGAAGAAATGGTATTGAAAAATCGCCGAATTACCATCAGAGAAGTTGGTGAAGATGTTGGCATATCGGTTGGCTCATGCCATGTTATCTTTTCGGACGTTTTGGGCATGAGACGTTGGTCAGCGAAATTTTTTCCAAAACTGCTGAATTTTGAAAGTGCTTGTGAAAGATTTTCTGACCAAAAACAGCACCACAGTCATGCCTCAGCCTCCATATTCAACGGATTTGGCCCCTAGTGACTTTTTTCATTTCCCAAAACTGAAGAGACCCATGAAAGGACATCGATTTTCAACGACTGAGGAGATAAAAACTGCATCGATGAAAGAACTCAAGGCTATACCACAAAATGATTATCAGAAGTGCTTCGATGATTGGAAAAAGCCTTGGCACAAGCATATCTGTAGGTTTAAAATTTCTTTTTTTCTCGTAAAATTATAATAAATTGATATTAAATTACCGTAATCAATTAAAAATTCCTGGAAATCTCTAAAAATGCTCTCAAATTTTTAAAATTTTTTGAAATTCCTTTAACTTATAAAAAAATTGAAGATTCCTTGACATCTTTCAACACATCCTCAAATATCTAACATCTTTTGAAATATCTTTAAATTTTCAAGGCTGCAAATAGGAAATTTAGAGAACAGAAAAATTTCAAAACATTAAATTTTGAAACGTTTGTAGATTAGAGTTTTGAAAATGGGATCAGTAAAGTTGAAAGCTGATTAAAGCTTTCGAAATTTAATTTTTTTAACTCTATATGATTCAAATCTAAATTTCAAAACGTTAAAAATTGTAATGTTTGTAGATTAGTTAAAATATTAAAATTTTAATAGAAATTACTCGAGTTAAAGTTTAACTATTTCTAAAACGATTTTTATATATGACTATAAAATCATATATATATATATATATTTTTTAAAAACATGCTTTTAAATTTGGAATGCTTTTAATTTATTTGCGCTTACTTATTTTTTGTAAATAAATTCCCATGTTTTCAATTCAAAATTTGAAAACTTGAATCCCATCGAGTTGAAAATTATTCTTATTTAATTGTTGAAATTTTATAAAAATTAAATTTTGAAAGCTTTAATCAACTTTAAATTTTTATAGATCCCTTGATCACAACTCTAATCTAAAAACATTTCAATATTTAACGTTTTGAAATTTTCTGTTTTCTAAATGTCAAACGGAAGTTTTAAAAAATTTGAAAATATTTCAAAATATTTTTAAAGATTTTAAATATTTGAGAACATTTTAAAAGATTCCAAGGAATTTTCAATCGATTACAGTAATTTAATATGAGATTTTAAAGGATGTGAAGTATTTCAGGATCGTTGTTAAATTTCAAGGAATTTTCAAGAGCTTTAAAAAATGTCAAGAGATTTCAAAACATCTTTAAGGGTTTTATATATTTGAGGCTGTTTTAAACGATTCAAGGAATTTTCAACTTATTTTTATAATTTAAAGGAATGTAAAAGAATTGGAAAGAATTTAGAAAATTTTAGAGTTGTTATTTACAAAAATTCCAAAGTATATCAGAAATTTAAGAAAAGTAAGTATTCAAAAAAGATTTGAAGAGAATTGAAAAATTTGAGAGAATTTAGGGTATTTTAAAAGGTTTCAAGGAATTTTAAACTGATTACAGTAATTTAATATGAGATTTTCAAAGATTTGATATATCTCAGGATATTTTCATATATTCCAAGGAATTGTCAATTGATTTCGATAATTTAGTTAAGATTTTAAAGGATTCAAAATATATTAGGGTATTTTTGAAATTGTAAGAAATTTTCAAGAGCTTTGAACAATTTCAAGCGATTTTAAATATTTGAGGATGTTTTAAAACATTCCAAGGAATTTTCAATTAATTTCAATAATTTAAGCGATTTCAAAGAATTTTAAGGATTTTTCACCTTTTCTGGTTAAAAGTGAAATAACCTTGTTAAAAATTTAGTTTTTTTTTGGTTGATGATTCATATTTAGTCCAAAAATTTGTTTGTTGAAAACTTTCCTTTTATGTAGAAAATTTTGCTTTTGTTATTGGTTACAAATTAATTTTTTTAAACTACAAATTTAACTATTCTATGTTCCATTGAAAAGTGATGTCTTTTAGATGAAATTTTTTGTATTTGATTGAATACTCATTTTTCTTTGTAGAAAATTAATCTTCTTTGTCGAAGTTATTGGAATTACAATTGGTCGATAAATAAATGTTAAATATTTAAAAATATACATGTAATAAAAATGGTTATATTCTTTTTAATTAATGTATACAATTTTAGATGCAATAATTAACAAGATAAGAAATGATTAAATTAAATAATATTATATTTTGTATTTACTGAATACTTGTCTTATTTTGAATGTAATGCTCATAATGTATGTAATACGAAATTTGCAAATCGCTTCGGGCGCTTGAAACGCAAGCTACGACTCTGAGGGCGATGCACGCGGGCTACAAAGTTGACCGAGGAGCACACGAGGGCTCGATTGGCGGTTGTAACGCGTGTTTTCAAACCACACTCGGTTTGTTACAGTTTGGTGAGTCTTCCGCATGCCCATTAGCGTCAATAGCAGGGATTTCGTTAATTGCATTTTCGGTCTTCATTTGTTGCATGATGTAATTCTTTCCGAAAATGATTTTGATATAAAACCAGAGCTGAATAACACAGCACAAAATGACACAACAAATAACGGTTCTATTTATAAAATGTTCCTTTCGCAAAATTGTTGGCATTACACATATATAATTATTATAATAAATTTATATTAAATTTATTAATTTAAATAAAATATGTGAGAACAAAACAAATTATTTTTGGAATATTTACCATTTGTATGAATTCTTTTACAAATTTTTAATACAGTTTTTCCGAAATTTTGAAATTTTGCAACAACTTTCTGTTTTATTAAAAAAGAAAGTGAATAAGTGAATATTCCATCAAAAAGACAAATTTTCTTATGAAAGTAAGGAATATTTAACGGGAACAATAGTTTAATAATAATCATTTTTTGTTAATAAAAATAATTCTCAAACAAAAAAGAAATAAATTTTCAACAAAATACTAGCATTTTCATGGGGTTGAAGTTCTGAACGCTTAAATGAACGAAATTTTTTACTGATAACTTTGTAAATCAGGAAAAATGCTAAAATATTTCTTTATTTCTTTAGGTAGAATTAATTATTTTTCAACCATAAAGATTAATTTTTTACTAGAAAGGCAAATTTTTCACAAAGTGAATATATTTTCAAACAACTAGTTTAATTTCTTAATGAATAAAAAATATTTTAAAAAATGCAATAAAAATTATGATTTATTTAGAGTAAACTGAGATAGTCTGGAAAGTCTGCGATGATAGATAAAGTAGAGATCACTTTTCTAAACTGACCCAACTGATTAAAATAAAGAAAATTGGTATTTTACTGTGGTTAGAAGTAAATTTCAGTCAAGTCACTACCTTCATTCGATTTATTAAACTTAGTTAAATTGTAATGAACTTAAAATAATTGGAAAAAAGGTTTAAAATTCCATTGATTTCAATAAAATTAATTTTAAAGGGAGTTTAAGAAATACGAGAAGAACTCAGTTATTGTGAACTGAAAAGAATTAAAAAATATTTTCAAAAATTTAGAAGAATCTAAGGATATTTGAAAGAATAGAATGAAAAGCAAAAATTTCATTGAATAGAATTGTGTGAATTTAGAAAAATTCAGATGAATTAAACAAATTCAGGTTAAATTAATAAGAGTTTTTGGACAATTCAAAATCTCTTGAAATTTCATGAAATCTGATATTTCTTACAATCGTGGAAAATTTATTTAAACATTTTGAGAGCTTAATCCCTTGAAATTATTTAAACCAATTCAAAATTGCTGGGAAGTTTTTAACTTTCGTAGAATTGTATACATTCTGTGAAATCCCTTGAAATTTCTTTAAAATATCTTGGAATTTTTAAAAATAGCCTAAAATATTTCAAAACCTTTGAATCCCCATTAAGTTACTACAATCAATTGAAAAAACCTTGAAATATTTTTAAATACTTTGAAATATTTCGAAACCCTTAAATTCTTTTGTAATTCCTTTCAATTTATTAAAGCTCTTTAAAAGAACTCGGAATTTAAAAATAACTTATAGAATCATTTGGAATCATTCACAAATATTAAATATCATTAAAAAACCCTTTGAATTTTTTAACTTTCATAAAATTTTACACACCCTTCGAAATATTTCAAAATCATGGAAATTTTTTAAAATTCTTCATTTTTGTTTGAAAACATCCATAATTAACGAAAGAAAACTAACTTTATTTCAATATATTCTAGGCAAACTTATGGCTCATGTGCGTCCCGGAATTTATTTTATTCCAAGGACTGAAGCACTCAAATAGGATCACCGATACGAGGAGCAGGATCATTCAGAGGGATTTTTACGTTTAGGCACGCACAGAATCCGAAAATTATAAAATATTGTCGGTGTCTGTCTCTCTGTCTGTATGTATGTACGTATGGTTACCTGAATGTTATAGCCACGCTAACATTTGAAGATTTGTCCAATCGATTCCACATTTAATACATTTCTGAAGGTCCTCAAAATGAAGGTTAAGTTCGTTAATCAGATATTTCCAAACAAAATTAAAAAATTAAGAGCATTCTGAAAATTTGTTTCTTAAAATTTTATAAATTTTTGTCAAAATTAGAAAAGTTATATACTTTTCAAAAAATAGAAAAAATTATTTTTTTTCATAGATCCAAAAATGTTATTCAAAATTTTCACCAGTTACCGAATATATTTCAAAACCATTCTAGCCGAATTTTTCGATTTACCCACAACTTAAAAAATTAGAGCTTTTTCAAAATTTTAGACCATTTTTTTTAAAGTTTCAGACAATTTTGTCAATGTCTGATACTTGATAAAAAGACTTGCAAATTATCCAAATAACATTTTTAATTATGATGAAATGTAAAAAAGTTATATGATTAATTTTCATAATTAAAAAATTGATAGAACTGCTTTGCTGATAAATAAATAAATCAATTTTAAAGGACGTTTTTCATAGTTATTAAATGTATTTGAAAATCACACCCATAACATTTTTCGATAACAACAAAATTAAAAAAAAGTTTTATTATTTTCAAAATTACGAATTTTAAGAGATTCTTATGTTATATTAGGTAGAATATTATTTAAATACAGTCCAATGATTTTTAATATCATTTTCGAATTCTTACACTTTTTACATTGTCATTCATGAGAGTGTAATGTAATCGTCAAAATGTTCGATGTCTGGTTTTTAACGGATCTTTACGCTTCGGCACGCACAGAATCCGACAATCATACAATTTTGCCGGTGTCTGTCTGTCTGTAGGTATGTATATATACCTGCGTGTATGGTTACCTGAATGTTGTAGCCCCGCTAACTTTTGAAGGATTTTTCCAATCGAGTACGCATTTCATACACTTCTGAAAGTTCCCAAAATGAAGGTCAAGTTCGTTAATCAGATATTTCCAACCAAAATTTAAAAATTGAGAGCATTTTCAAAATTTCAAATTTTTTTCCTACAAATTTTATAATTTTTTTTCAGAGTTTCTTATAGATGGGTAAAAGACTTGCAAGTTATCCAAGTAAAATTTTTATTTTCAATGAAAATTATAAAAGTTTTGTACTTTTGAAAATTTTGAAAATGTTCAGAAAAAGAGAAACACACATTTTTCTACAAGATTGGGAAATTTCATTTAAATTCATCATCAGATATCAAATTTATTTTAAACTATGTCAATTCAATTTTTCGATCAGACAAAAAAATCAAAAAGTTTGAGCTCATTGAAAATTTGAATAAAATTTTTTTATGAGTTTTACAAATTTTTGTCAAATTTTCTGGTACACTTCAAATAGAATCGCAAATCATCCTGATGATATTTTTAAATTCGATAAAACTTCAAAAAGATATGATTTTCAATATTTTGAAAATTTTCAAAAAAAGGACAAAAATTTTTTTCATTGGGTTAAGAAATATCAATGCAAATTTCTACTAGATATAAAATATATGTTTTTCGAAACTATTATCATGAAATTTCTTAATTAGACAAAAGTTCCAAAATTTAGATCATTTTCCAAAATATGTAATTTTGGTTTTTAAGAGATCCATAATTTTGAAGCGTTGTTTTAGTAGATTTTAATAAGATTTACAAATTATCTTGATGAAGTGATTTAATTGGACAAAAGTTGTAGAGCGCGAAGCGCAAGTTTCAGAATGAGAATGCAATCGTCAAAGCCGTAGGTGCTTTGAGAACTTTCTTTAAAAACAAATAGAAAAAAATTAAGTTACAATTTATGGTTGTAATTCCTCAGAAGTTTAAACAACAGTTTTCGATTTAATTTATAGTATTTACGATGTTTAAAAAAATTGAGTTACATTGTATGCATTAAACGTGCGAATACGAGAGCCTACCAGCGCCATTTCCCTTTCGGGGACGGCGTGACTCATTCGGAGGGGAAAGGCATAATGTGAGAAAGGGTCATAAAATTTGTGGATTGATCCAGAATTCACATGTTATATTATGTCGTCATTCGAGCCAGCGGAGTCGAACGGAGCGAAGCATAACGAGTGTATCTATATCGACGCACTGTGATTCGAATTTCGTTACGTACCCGATACAAAAGTGAAACAGTATCTGTTTCGATGCTTTAGAACAGCTGACATTCAACTTATGAATGTTGCGAGTTCTACATGAAGAACTGCTGCATTTCAATACTTACTTAATCGATGTAATTCGGTATTGCTATAGCGTCGATTCTATACTCAAATCGATAAAATTACAAATTAAATGAACAGATCCAGTTCGACTTTTTTACCTACTGAGTTCTAATTTATGCGAAGCGTATTAGTTCAAGGTATTATTGAACTAATATAGTTACATATATTTTTCGTTGTGGAAAAACACATGTAATAAGCTTGTTGCCACTTGGTAAACTCTCCCCTGAAAATCGTGGTCAAGTCTTTCCAATATTAGTTCATGCGTTCAATGTCATACATATCTTATTAATAACTGTTTCATTAATCCGATTTATACAAAATCATTATATTACGAGGGTGGATTGATAAGTTTCCGGCCTGACCAAGAAAAACAACGTTTTTAAGAATTTTTTTTTTATTTCTCAACATAATCTCCTCCAAGGCTG
>NC_046666.1:94528445-94529790 GCF_010883055.1 Belonocnema kinseyi
GAAGAGACCCTCTTCTTAAAATGGTCAGGAATCACGAAGAAGTGGGCAAAGGAGCATTTTTGTACAAAGCAGCGGAGGAGGCTGCTGAAACACTCGGACTTGCCTTCAGTATTAGGGGTGAGCAAAATGCATCAAATCTTATCTATCTCGAGTACTCATTCCTAAAAGCCCGGATTAAGAAAGCACAAGAGAAAAACTTTCGTGAACAGCTCCTCGATAAGAGGATGCACGGTATCTTCCACAGATATGTGAAGGATCAGTCAATGTCTTGTGAGCTAAAGTTTGCTTTCCTTTAATCGCCCGGATTGAAGTCTGGTACAGAGGGTTTCATTTTTACATGCCAAGACGGTGTTATTTCCACCTTAACAAACCATCGCCACATTTTGAGCCAAGACATTCCCGGTGACAGCTGCAGGGCGTGCCATGCACACCCCGAGCATTTAGCTCACATATTATCTAGTTGTCCAACTCACGCGGGAACGACCTACATTCAAAGGCACAATGCGGCACTAAGAGTGCTTTATTACCATTTCTGTCACTCCTACGGCATTCACCTTAATATCGCTCCTCTAAATGCTCCTAGGGAAATTGAGTCAATTGTCGAGAATAAGAAGTGCCGCATATACTGGAACTTTATATTCTCGACAATTGTTTCTGTTGCTCACTCGAGACCTGACATGGTTCATCTTGACATGATTTATCAAACATAGGCCTATTCGTAGAAAATTTCAAAGATTACATTATAATGTTAGCTCTATTGATCATGTATGGGAAGCTGATTTAGTTGACCTCCAAAGTCTGCACTGTGATGTTTTTAACCAGGACAAATTTCTTATCAATGGTGTGGAATTGAGACTACGACTAGTACGCTCAAAAAATTTGTTCTCTCTTATGGATGGCACAAATGGCTGTAGTATAAATATTGAGGAAGCCTCAATAGTTGTGCGGCGAGCAAAAATTAGCCCCGGTATTCTGTTAGCTCATGCAAAAGCTCTATCTCATGTTACTGCAAAATATCCTATTACACCTGTCGAGGTAAAAGCTTTGTCTCTACACTCAGGCGTTCACTCTGAAATGCTTGATAATGTTATTCTCGGTCAAATGCCAAAAATAATAATTGGGTTTGTGGACAATATTGCATTCAACGGAAACGGAAACAAAAATCCTTTTAATCTTCAAAATTATAAAATTAATCATCTTTCGCTTTATGTTGATGGTACTCAGATACCTTCTAAGCCACTGAAGCCATCATTTGGGGATAAGAAGTTGTATGTCGAAGCTTATCACACGTTATTTAGCGGAACTGGTATCCATTTTCTGAACGAAGGAAATAATATTGACAGAG
>NC_046666.1:94529890-94531074 GCF_010883055.1 Belonocnema kinseyi
GGGGATAAGAAGTTGTATGTCGAAGCTTATCACACGTTATTTAGCGGAACTGGTATCCATTTTCTGAACGAAGGAAATAATATTGACAGAGAGAATTATCCTACAGGAAACTGTCTGTACGCCTTTGATCTTACACCTAATATCTCAGCAAACTGTTACTCTCACTGGAATCTTGTATTGAATCAGAATTGAAGTACGATTCGAGGATGCATTGACTAGTACTATTAATTGTCTTGTATATGCGGAATATGATAATGTTCTGGAAATAGACTCGTTCAGACAGATTATTGTCGACTTTAGCGCTTGAGTAGGGAAAAAATCAATTATGCCAATGACTTGTCGTACTTCAAAGACAGTATACTGCATGCGTCTTTCGTGAGAAGTTGGTTTTCTTTTCTACATTCGAGACGATGCTGGTCGATTTATTCCTAAAAAAGTAGCTGTGATTTCTCTGGACCATTATTGGATTTCTCATTGGATTATTTCTCCACCATTTTCATTTAGTGATCTCACGAATGAATCTCAACAACAAAATAACTGGCCTAGTTGTCATCATCATGGTATTGAGTAGTTTGAAGGAGATGTCCCAATGAATTTCCTTCACGCCAATCTACGTGACATTGCTCGAACTGCCAAACTAATGTACACCAGAGGACATGAAAAAGCAGAGTTACTGCAAAAAATTACAAGTAGACAAGTAATAAATTTGGAGGAACTAAAATGCCCATCGTTTAAAAAATTACCATTCATAGACGAATTTTGTTTCCATCATGGTATAAAAAATAAAACAATGTTTATGTGTGCTTTTAATAATGTACTCAGACTTAAGAACTGAATAGAGAAACAGCAAGAGGATAATCTACTCTCATTATCCTATAATAAAATACAAGGGTACAGTACTACTACGCTCAGATCACCTACGACCTATGAACCGAGCATTACGGCCAACTCTGAAAATTCGGATAAGGATACGGTAGACCTGATTAAAAAAACTACCCTACCAATATCATCTAAAAAGTATGAACAGCCTACAAATTCTACAAGTAATTCGACTTCCAAAATCTCGGACAGTCGGCGTGTGTCTAGCAGATCAGATTCCTAAACGTTGGACGAAACCATCTGCAATTGTAGCCAATTTTGATGAACAATCAAAACCTGAAACTCACTGGATCGCCCTATACGTT
>NC_046666.1:94531174-94546960 GCF_010883055.1 Belonocnema kinseyi
CTATCTAAGGATGGTACTATAGAACGCCACCTCAAGGTAGGCCTAGTGGCGCCATCTCTTGGTCAGGCCGGAAACTTATCAATCCACCCTCGTATATTCTAAGAAATAACGCGATATATGATTACTGTACGGATTTTGATTACAAGAATAGATAAATCCTTACAAACTTGGAAAAAAATTACATTATTGAACGCAAATTTTGCTAATTGTCGAATTTCAGGCTTAGTTAAGTCTCCCACTTTCCCCTAAACTTTTCACATTAAAGTTGTTGGAAAACATAAATATTTTCTTTAAAATTAAACTTTTAATTATTATATTTCAAATTACATTGAAATTAATGAAATTTTGTATTAAGAATAACACTTTCAACGAATAAATACTTTGAAAACTTATCATGTGGGGTGAATTTGTTGTGAAAAATGGAGTTTGTGGTGGTAGATGGAGGGTAAAGGTGTTATAACTGTTTTACAGAATAATAGTCTTTTGACTTCAAAGTTTAAGAATTGGAAAAAAAAATTCTTATTTCCTAACTGACAATTCTTATATAAAATTAATCTTTATGATTGAAAATTCGTTTCCTTATTTTTAGAATGCATCTCTTGGCAGCACCTGCATTCGTTGAAATATCAAATATTACATTTTCTCTGGAAAATTCATATTTGCAGGTTAAAAATTTAACTCTGGTTAAAAATTCGAATATTTCGATGAAAATCTTTTCTTTTTATTTCAAGGTGTCCACCACATCGTTTTCATTGAGAATCCTTTTTTTAATGCTACTATTTTTTGTTAAAACTTAATCTTTTTTGTTTGACAATTTAGCCATTCAGTTAAAAATTTTTCTTTAGGTTGAAATTTTAACTCTTTATTTAAAGTTAAACTATTTGGTTGTAAATTCAAATCTTTTATTAGAAATCAAAAATTTCAACAAAACTGTTTACACTGAAAATGAAAAAGTTTAATTTTCAGTTTAAAAAAATTAACAAATTTGCAACCAAATAGTTACTTTTTCAACCAAAAACATAACATTTTAACAAAATAGTTAAACTTTTAAACAAGTAGATAAATTTTTTACCAAAAACTAAAAAATAGGATTATTTTAAAACAACAACAGCTGAATTGAACCAAAATTTTGTAAAAGCTCGTTCAACCTTAAAACAATTAGAGAAATGTTAAAAAAAAAGATTAATTTTCAACCAAAGAAAGAAAGAATTTTCAACAAAAGAATTAAATTTTCAACTAAAATTATAAATCTTCAACCCAAAAAAGATCCAATTTTACTTAATAAGTTTAACATTTAACCAATTAGTCGACTGCTAACAAAAAAGACAAATTTTAAACAAAATAGTTAAGTCCTCAACAAAGGAGCTTTAACAAAAAGTAATTCACAATTACCGAATTGCAGTTTTAGATGTATAAATGCATATATTATTATATATTAATATATACAAAATTGTTGAATTTTCAACCCAAAAATTCAAGTTTTCAAAAAAATAGTTGAATTTTCAACCAAAAGAAATAATATTCAACAACATTTTTAAACATTTTAAACATAAAATTAAAGAAAAAACTTTTCCCTCATAGTTTAAAAATCAAGTAATGGGTTGAAAATTCGTCTTTTTTGTAAAACATGAATCTTATTGCTTAAAAGTTAATCTTTTAAACATAGAATTGTTTTTATAACGAAGAAATAGATCTTTTAAAATTAAATATAAAAACAACATAATTCCCTTCCTGATCGATTCACCGAATTCAAGTGCAGAACCTGCCTAATGTTAAATTAATTCGATCTCTTTTGAAATAATTTTTATAACACTGTTTTTTTTTTGTTAAAAATTAATTTTTTAACAGAAAATTCAACTATGACAGTTTTTGTAGAAAATTAATTATTTAATTACAGTGTGATCTTTTTTATTTAAAAATCTAACTAATTGTTTAAAAATGCATGGATTTTTTATAAATCATCTCATTTAGTTGAAAATTAATCTCCTAGTTTAAAAATTCATCTTGCTGATTTAGGATTCAACCATTTTCATGAATATTCTTTTTTTTAAATTAATTTATTGAAGTGAAAATTTAACTTTCCATTTTTGGTTAAAAATGTATTGATATTTTTAATTACAATCTGTTTTGGTAGTAAACTCAGCTATTTTTTTTTAGTTGCACTTCTTTAAGGTGAAAAGTATTTTTTTTTTCGTTGAATATTAAGTTCGTTTGGCGGAACATTGAAATTTGGAATTAAAAATTGATATTTTTAGGTTGAAAATTTAATTATTTGTTTCAAACATCGTCTTTTTCATATAAAATTAATCTTCTTGGTTGAAAATACATCTGTTTGCTTGAAATTTCAAATATGTATCATAAAATGCATCTTTTTTAGTAAAATTTCAATTAATTTGTTGAAATTTAATTGTTTATTGTTAAAGATTAATTCTTTTAACTAAAAAGAAATCATCCTATTTCTGGTTTTATATATTTATATTTTCAATTAAAAATTAATTTTTTCGTTTGAAAATTCGTCTTTTTTGTAGAAAAAGTTTGTTATTCTTAACATAAATGTCCAAATTCGATTTTTTCGTCTTAGATCGGAAAAAAACGTTGTGCATAATTTACTATAAAACAATTTTAATCGCTGAGAAATTCTGCTAAATAATGTGTAGAAGCTGACTGATTTTAAGTGAATTCTATTTTATTTGAAATACTTTTTATAATATTGTTTTTGCATTGAAAATTAATTGAGTGGAAAATTGTATTATTTGTTTAAAAAAAAGTTTTAATAGAAAATTAATCTTTGTGATTGAAGATTCATATCTTTGTTAAAACTTTTACTATTTGCTGTCAAGTTCATCTGTTTTATTTAAAATTTGAAATAATCTATTTAAAATTTCATATTTTGTTTGAAACTTGATCTTTTTTAGATAAAAAGTGAATCATTTGTTTGGGAATTCCATTATTTTGTTGAAAATTTATGTTTCTTGTTAGAAATATAAAAATTCTCTTTTAAAAATTCATCTTTTTGATTGGGAATTCAACTATTTTGTTGTAAGTTCCTTTTTAGTTGGTCGAAAACTAATTTCTCGCCGAACATTGGGTGATAATGAAAGTGCCCCTACATCTCTATTTTATGTATCTGTTGCTGAAGGTTTTCAAAGTTGTGTTTTTATAAAATAAAGATTGAGTATTTGGCAAAATTGTCAGCAGATATGAAGACCTGATACAACCATAAAACTGAACAGAATATATTCAATCCCACATTTCTTAAACCATATATTATTTAAAAGCATATAAAACATTGGAAGCCTATATATGTTATGCAGCTGTTTTATGGTGAAGGTGAAGTGCAAGGATTTTAATGGTACTTTTCTGATATTGAGTAAAGTTAGTGTAACGTTGGTGTATTTTTAGTTATAAGTTAATGTTTTAGTCACTATTTTCATTCAATATAAACATTAACATTGAGTATTATTCCCGTGAAGCATGAAATTTGTTATAAAATTCTATTGCTGATATAAAATGCGGTAGCATCGTATTAAGATTTTGAGGTTAATATTACATTTTGCAATTCAAGAGCAAACTGCTTACAGTTGAAAAATTTATCAAAAAGACGTAGGATAAAAATATAAAAAGATACTTTTTATTTTAATCCTGACTAAAATAGTTTGTGTTTTTTCACCAAAAATTTTTGTAAAATTTGTATAAAAAATTTTACTAATTTTCAATGTATTTCAAACACGGAGTATTTTTTCATATTAATAAAACAATTAAAAGCTTAACTTTCGTAAATGTTTCATAGTACATTTTCGTAACGTTTAATTAGAAAAAATAATATTTGATAGATTTTTGTAAATATACGGATGATGTACATTAAAGTGGTAAAAATGATCTAATTCTGCGACCAGCAGTTTGCTCTTGTATTCTAAAACTATTTCCTAACCTCAAAATCTGAAAAAGTTGTTATCGCATTTTACACCAGCAATGGACTTTAATAACAAAACTTATAACAAATTCCATACTTCATAGGAATATTACTTAATGTTAATGTTTATATTAATAACAACAAATAGTTTAAAAATTAACTTATAATTAAAAATATAGTAACCATGCCGATAGAAATCTCAGAGTATATGCTAAAGCTTCTCAAGGCTCTGAGAATCTCTGAGAAATTCTCCGCCAGCACTCAGGTAGATATATTTAACAAGCAGAGGCCCTGTATTGCAGCGGTACGGGTGACAAGGCAGTGGTAAAGCAGCAGCGTTGATTCGTATTATTGACCTTAAATTTCGAATCAATTATTATTTCCAACATTTATCCAAAAATACTTGCGCATGCTTGAACTGTGCTGCGCTCATTGGCTCTAGTTCGCGTACGTATTTAAAAATCAAGTACAGATGCGCCCCGTAGCAAATGAACATCACTCAAATTCAAGCAAGCGCAGATCAAGAAAGCTCCGTTGGGATCATTAACATCAAGAAAACACTTGTAACGTTCCATTACTGTCTAACTCACAGTGACTCACGAGTGTCCCTTTCGCACGCGTATAGCTATCAAAGAACAAGCATTCGTGACAATTTTTTCAATAGTTTCCCACGCTGTCTAACCCACTGACACCTCATGTCTCACGCATATAGCAATGAAAATCGAGTAGTGTGACAATCGAAATCGACAATATCGTTTAGAGATTTTATATTAAGGAGGATTGGCCGCCATACTTTTCTGTCTTGGCATACTTCTCGAGCTTCTTTTACAATTTCGAATAGATATATTGTGTTTACAATATGTACGCCTTTTGACTAGTGGCACCCAGCCCCCCTTACCATGCCTAAGTAAAAAACTATTTGACACCTAAATAGTTTTCGGGCTAGAAAAGTATTTTGAAAACTGAAGACTTTCTTAGCCAGTATGAAATCTGCAGCATGCTTATAAAAAAATTATTTCAATTATACTTTGCATACGTGTGATTCATTGGAAGAAATAAGTCTAGGGGAAAGATATGCATACGGAATCTAAAAAGTTAAAACTTAAAACTTGTATAGATGCTCAATTTTAAATTAACTGTGAGCGCCTTTCTCATATGAAATACAACCGCTATGATCTCAAAATACTTTGATTTACAGCAGACAAAATGAACAACATTGCATGCATATGATAATGAATATTTTAATGGAAAAACAGTCTGTCACACATTGCATGTGTGTGACTTATTTGAGGGGTGACGCGGGTCACATCTAGAATTGTCAATATTACGTGAATTCGAGTTAGAACTAAAAGTTTCTGTTTACCGTCATAAAATACGATTAAATAATTAGTTTTTAAATATTAACACATAATTCTGTTTTATGATGTCCCAAAAAACCCATAATTAAAGAATGGGGTTTTGCGAGTTTTTGTCTCTAATTATAATTTTTTTTGCCGGTTTTTAAAAACCAAATTGTTTCTAATACATTAAGATCAACTTTTTGTTTATGACTAGATGTTTATGACTGTAAAACTTTTTAATTATAGTCAGGTAATAATTGATGAAAGTGCACGGACATAATTGTTTTAACAATTTATTATTTGTTATAGCTATTTTATCTTAGTATAATGCTGATAAGCACCATATAGTTAATGTGAAGAATGTTTCAAATGTCTTTTTTATTCCATAAAAATATATTTACAAAAAAGAAAAAAATTCTTTAAAAAATGTTTCTCTCTGACGTTTATTTATCATTTTTTTATAACTTAATGTCCAAATCAAAGTTACAAATTTCAGGGAAAAAAAGACAAATGAAGCTTTTTCTGAAATTTGTATATTTTCGTTCACAGCTTACTTAGTAGTGTGATAATTATGTGGAGTGAATAAACATCATGTTTTAAACTATTATTTATAACTATCTTCTCTTGAATAATTGCTAGAAATTCGCGGTTTTTATATCAGATTAAATAATTATAAACAGCAATAAATTGTTTAAACAGCTAGGTTTGTTAGCTTGCATTAATTATTAGGTCACTAGGTAAAAAGTGGCTAAAAAGTTTTAAAATTATTTAAAAAACGACAACTGTGTAGCATTACTATAGGAGAACCTAGTTATAAACAATAATAATTTGTCTAGAAAATTATTTGTGCTAAATTTCAATTAATATAAACTAACTCTAAGTGAGAAGTTGACATTATGGTAATTATTACCTCACTCTCATTGAAAAAATGTCACAAAAAACTGTGACTTTCTAACATTATTATAAGATAATCTTATTATGAAGAATAATAAATGGTTTGAAAAATCATTTCTGTCAATTTTAAAAGATTATTTCCTTGCTCTAACTGAAAAGTTACAAAATTCGGAAAAAATGAGACTTTATAACTCTATTCTAAGAGAAATATGCTAATAACAATAACAAATGGTTTGAACAGTTAATTTTAACATTTGCTTATTAGTAGAAAGTAGTATCTTATATATTAAAAACAATATATAAATATATTAGGAACAAAACACAAAAAATAAGAATTACTGACAAAAACTCGAGAAACACCATTTTTCACTTCTGGTGACTTTGCGAGACGCTACAAAATAGGCTTAAGGGGGCGAAATAAAAAAATAATTTCTGATTTTTATTTCATGGCTAATTGGAAAAAGAAATGACGAGACTACTCTATATACCTAACATTGACTATTCTGTTCAAAATTTACAAAAGCGTCTTTTTTGTGAGATATACTATTCAACTTTCTGGGACTTGCGAAACATGTAAATAATACTTTTTTTGTTTTAAAAAAAATTCATGAATTTTTTTGTAAATTTGAACAAATTTGGAAGCGATATGCACGAATATTCAAAAAAAAATTTACCATTGCATGATTGTACCACCCTACGTGACACCCTTCATTTGATAAATTCCATATTCCTGATTATCCATGAAATTTGAAATTCAGAAAATAAAACAGTTTGCCAAAAATTTCGAATTTCTCGATCCTATTGATGAAAAAAGGTTATCGTGAATAACTTAAAAATTTTGGCTAGTCAGGAAGCGTAAATGTCTAGCAAATAGATTTTTTATAAGGTTGTAAATAAATAATGGCTCGGCATACCAGAAAATATTACGAGAGTGCAAATTTTCACCTTTTTATCTCCTCAATTATCCAATAAAAAGGTTGCCACAATTTTACGTCCTCAACGCATGAGTACTGTGTACCCTCCTATTGTTTCTTGCATATATTAAATAATATAACAATATTTTAATATGACAAAATTCACACAGTTGAATATTAGTTATTTACTTATATAAATATATTCATAATTAAAAGAACGCATAGAAGAGGTAGCAAAACATTTAAATTTTGTATTCTGATGTAACGAAATTTGAATATACCGCCAAATTATCTAAAATGGAGTTGAGATTGTAGATTATGTTCACTTTGAATGGAATTGTGCATGAGAAAAGTTCTAAATCCAAAAGTCGATCTCTAGCGCCACCTGTCGCCTGAATTAAAAAAATAGAATTACCGACACAGCAGGTGCCACCAATAAAGTAGAACGTATTTCCCATCAATTACTATTTTTATAAAAAAAATTTTCAACTATCAATTCCATCGGCATCAGCCGGTAAAGTTGTACAAGAAAATGCGAACCCTGGCGCCACTACTCGAGGCTCTAGAGGGTTCGTAATTTTGTATACAACCTTACCGGCTGATGCCTTAAATTGTCGAAAAAATGTCGAAGTTCAGAAAAAAGATGAAATAATTTTCAGTGAAGTTCCTACCAAAATGCAGTGCCTAAACATACTTTATTGTACTCTAATACATTTTCCAAAGTTGCAGCGCGATATTTTATTTAGCAAAAAGTTCTTAGGTTCAAAAAAACATTCAGTGAACTGAAAAAGTGAGGTCGATAATATAGGTATTTAGCTGTGTCACATGCTCTTAAAGTGAGTGACAGTTCAAGGATAATGATTCCAATGTCCAACTTTTATCACCGTAAAACGTCAATCTCTTTAAGTGAAAGTTTCCTGTTTGTACGTCCAAAGGTCCTCTTTTTATGGCGTCTGACTGGCGCCATGACTCATTTATGATTCTAAAAATAGCCCAAGATCTCAAGTTCCTAACCTCAAAACTTACTTTGGACAGTGAACTAAGCAATATCTTTGATAAAAGTCTTAATGTCGTTAAATTCGGATAAAATACTCACATACAGGTTTCCTAAGCGGCAATAAACTTATAGTATTCGTAGAATTCATGTACAATAATAATTACTTAATATTTATTGATTCTATACCTTCATAATCAATTCCATATTAAAGCCATTTGAATCTTCACCGCCAGAGAATTTACTAGTTCTGAAAATATTTGGTAGAAGACTCTTAGCGCCTTGGAGCTTTAGTTCATAAAACGGCGCATGCGGTTTACAAGAGGGATATGTGACACAACTCTCCCTAGAGGAACTCTAGTCCATATAATAATAAAATATGAAACAGAATTGAGCAATCAGACTCATTTCTGCTCTTCGACGGTAGCTGGGATTGCTGAATCCTGTCCTCTACCCAATTCCGTGAAATCATAGCATGAGCGCGTACCTTTATTTCCACATATGGCAGACAGTGAACGTTGCAAGCATAAACTGATTGATAAATATTTATTGATATTGGTGATGAATTGGAAGTGTATATTAATATTTTCTTTGGTGATTGTACGTATTATTGTCGACGTTTGTATTTTTGAAAGGAATAAAATAAGAAAGAATTACCGCAGAAAATTATGTGAATTGTATTCCCTTTATAATATTAATTTTGAAATTATAGGTTATGTCTAGTAAAAGAGTTAAATAAGGAGTGTAAATACCAAAACAAAGAAAAAGAAAATGCTGAAAATTTGGAGAAGGACGTTGAAAAGTTTGGAACATAAGATTATTTTGTCTCAAAAGAGAAAGTACCAAATTCTACAAAAAATTCAAATCAATTGAGCGACTTAAATAAGTTAGAAGAGAATGTCTCAAAACGTTATTTGATTATTTGAACTGTTCCCTTTTCCTTTGCTATTCCTGTTCAGTTGATCCTCATTTGAAGTTTTTGATTGTAAGTTGTTCCTGTTTTTCTTTTGCTTATTCACAACGTGCTTCTTTTGAAATTTTTCTCTGATTTCAAATAACACAGGCGAACAAATTTTAAAGCCAGAGACCAGACCTAACATTTCCGAAGGACTTTGATGCGCTGAATCCGAATCCGAGCTCAAAATTTCTCTTATACGTCAGGTTTTTAAGATATCCTAACCTAAAAGTGCTGAAAACGAATTTTTAGCTGTTTTGAGGTTATGTAACCGAACAAGAAATATGTCTACCATAAAAGCTAATATGGAATTTGAAAGTACTAATCTTCCCCTTTCAACCCTACTTAGATTTATTAGGATATCTTTATTTTTCACTAAAATATTGTAATTTGAAATTTTTTATTTTAGCGTTTTAACCCATTAACGCTGAGGTGTTCAGATTTATACAACTCATTCTCTATTGCTGGCGGTACGATATTTTTTCTTCGAAATATTATCTCGTAAATCTTTCCTCAATTGGCTGGGCAATCTAAAGTCTTGCCTCAATTGACTGGCAAATATTAAGTACTTCCTTGCTTATTTGGACAATCCCAAGTCTTGCCTTGACTGGCTGAGCAGTCGTAAGTCTTGCCTTGCCTGGCCGGACGATTCAAAGTCTAGTCATGACTTGCTGGACGATAAAAGGTCTTGCCTTTATTGGCTGGGAAATCTAAAGGCTTGCCATAATTGGCTGGGCAATCTAAAGTCTTACCTTAATTGGCTGGAAAATATTAAGTACTTTCTTGCTTAGCTGGACAATCCAAAGTCCAGCCTTAAGTGGCTGGAAAATGTTAAGTCTTGGCTTACTAAGCTTAGTAAGCTCTTTAATAAAGTACACATTTCTTGGCAAGAATGTAAATTTTAAACGTAATTCATAATAATTTATGAGGTTTAAATTTTATTGCAGACATTCCGACTGCATAAGACTACATGTTCAGTCATATTTATTTTTTTCTCTCTTTTAATATAGAGCTTCCTGAAGTCATTCCACCAAATGATCCTCATACTATTGACATCTCCTTAAAATATCAAGAGCATAATGCTTCTCTTCCTCAAAATGAAAACCTAAAACATCTCAATAATCAACCTCTTAATAATAATCGGCTCGAATTTGAAAAATTTAATATGAGAAATCTATGTGTGAGCGACGGTCGGATAATTAACAAAAATACTATTGAATATTTAAAAACACATGGATTTGAGCAAAATATGAATGCCAATTTTACAGAGTCAAAGCATAAATATACTAAAAAATAGACAAACACAAAATCGGAAGTGGTTAATCTACTCAAAAAGTACAAAAGCTGTTTATTGTGGACCATGTAAGCTTTTAAAGAAAAAAAATTGACAAACTGCTGGATTCAACGATTAGAAAAACGCCTCTTACCGTTTAGGACGGCATGAGCGTTCTGTAGAGCATTGGAACTTGAGATCGGTAAATTATATCGTGGCTCTAGAAATAATAGCTGAATTTTACCCTTTTCTTTAGGAACATATTAAGATTTTTGAAAAACAAAGGTAGTGCAGCAACGTCCTATCTTTGTCTTCGGTGTGTCAAGAATTCATTTTCTATTTTAGAGAACCGCATCCTATTTGAAAGAGTGAATAATGTGAAGGTATCTAAATACTTTTCTCTTAGCGTAGATTCGACTCTAGATGTAGCTCATATTGACCAGTTAACTTTTATATTACGATATGTATCTGAAGAAGGTTTAACAAAAGAAAATTTTCTAAACTTTATTTCTAATTGTGGTCACAAAGGAGAAGAAATAGCTACAACGATTTTAGACGTTTTAGCTGGTTATGATTTGGATATAAAAAGTTCTCGTGGTCAGTCACATGACAATGCTAGTATCATGTCAGGAATTTATTCAGGTGTTCAAGTGAGAATTTCAAAATTAAACCCAATGGCTCTTTACTATCCATGTTCAACACATTCTCTCAATCTGGTCGGAATGAATACTGTCAAAATCTGTGTAATGGCGGTAAATTTATGTAGTATTCTGCAACGGCTTTGCAACTTTTTTTCAGTTTCAACGCATATGTGGGAAATTTTAATATCTAATCTAAAGCACAACTCTTCTGTTATGATAAAACTTTCGAAAAATAGATGGTCTGATCAGTCCGAAGCTTGTAAAAGTGTATGTCAATCGTGATGTGATATTTTGAATTCTTTGTCTAAAATTAGTATTGATGAATGCGACAACCCTGATACACGTCATGAGGCCTTAGGGCTACGCGAATCTCTTAATAGCCTAGAAAACTGTCTGATTGCCCTTTTTGGAATGACATTCTCTAAAAATTTGACGTCGTCAGATTGAATAATATTGCAGTTCTCTTCATCGACGCTTCTTTTCTGAAAATAATAGACTATGAAAATATTATTATGGAGTGTGCAGAAAAGAAGTGCGACGAGTATTGTTGTAATCGATATATTACGAATATATTGTTAACATAATTTAAACAAATTATTAATGATATAATATAAGTATATTTACAATCTTGTAGTTTTTTACGTGTTCGCGTAACCTTTTTTTTTTACTTAGTACATTGCATCTTAGGGAAATAAGCATTGACACAGGGCGGCCTTTCTATTGCGTAGCCTAGGGCGGCGTCAAAGGTAAATTCAGCCCTGCTAACATACAGTAACAGTAGAATTTTCTCTCTTCTTTTCGTTTGCTTCAAGATGTGGCTACCACGTTTATGGTATAATTTTATTTATAAATGAAGTGGATCAACATGAAGTGGATAGTAAGACATCCAATATTTGGCTAAGAACGAGTGCTCTGCATTCAGAGACGGAAGAATTCGTCATTGCGATACGTGTTAGAAAGCGAAGATTACATCTTATATTGGGATGTTACTATCCAAACGGATCATTACACCCGGGCCAATCGATCTGACATCGTGATACGAAAACAAAGAGGTGGGGGAGTACATCATCGACACCACTTGTCCACTTTACCGAAATTTGCACATAACCTATACAAACACAATCCACAAGTATAGCGAGTGAAGGCATAAAGTAAAGACCATATGAAGGAATGTGAATCATGCATATATTCATCCCATTGTGATTTCAGCAACAGGCAATGTGCACGCAAGGTGCACCAAATATCTTAAACATTTAGGAGTCAGTAGGGTATTGGTAGCAGCTCAGAATGCGGTTGTATTAGAAACCTCTCGTATTGTAAGAAACTTTTTTGAACATCAGGCAGCAAGCGACTAAAAACCTGTAGGATGTTTCAAGCATCGTATTGGATTGACTTATACCATCCTAATCTCATCAGCCACTTGACTTGGCCAGTAGCTATAATGTATAACCGGCTTCACCCGAGTTTTGGATAAAATAATAATAGCAGCCTTAAGTTTAGTTTAATAAGACTGTGAAATCTTTGAACTATAATATATTAACTACAGCTAAAAGTGTAATTTTTATTTCACAGAAAAATTAATCGTAATTTAATTGAATTACTCATTGCAAAATAGTGTTCTTTCGACGATTTGAAGTACTTTTTGAGGTTAGGGACGAACGGTGACCAAGCAGGGTTCAACTAACATTAGATTCGGATTCAGGGACCCCGAAACATAATGTTAAGGTGGTTTGACTACATTACTAGTAAAATATAAACTACTGAAATAGTCTTAGTTCGACTATTTGAAGCATTTTTTGAGGCTAGGGACGAATAGTGGCCAGATAGGGTTTGACTAATATAGAATCGGATTTAGCGAGCCAGAAAACATATTGTGAAGCTAGGTTTAGGTGAAAAAATACTTAACTCTGAACTATTACATATCAATAATACTCATTAAACGCAATTTTTCATGATTTTAGGCGCTATATTAGTACAGCCATATGTTGTTTTTTTAATGTTTACCTGACGGCCTTTGATAGAGTATTTAAATACGATCATTTTTAGCCATATAACCTTTAAATCAATGCATACTAGTTCTGGGCAGCCCATTGTGCCGGTTGAGGAATTCACTGGCGACCATTATTTTGACCTTGAAGTTCACCTTCAAGGCCTTTTGAAGGTCAACTTTGTTTTTTTGAAATGGAAACCCCCTTTTTTACATCTGCAATCGATAGGGCGGAAAATTCTACGTCCAGGTATGTATCCAAGTCATAGGTCAATTGTAACGTTGAAGGTCAGTTAGAGCTTATTTGAAATTAAAAAAGTTTTTCAAGAGGTCAGTGTGATTTCTGAAGTAAATTTCAACGAGAAATTGATTGGTGAAGCACTGTATTGATCTTGGTTACAGCGTTTTGAATATTGTAAAATCATAAGGAAATTTTTCATTAAAAGTTCTAGGTGTTCTGCTGAGAGTTCTGTTCCTCACCGAAGAGTTATACAGTCCTATACCGTTTTTCGATACCTAAGTCAATACCTAAAGCTATACCCTAAGTCCTACACCGTTTTTCCATAAGAATGTTACGAATCGAAACTAAATTTACGTATTACAAGTACATACTTACTATCTTTCGCTGAACGATTATTATGGCGCAAACTAAACTTTCGGAATGCGAGAGGGTATCTGTATTAATGATGCGTGATTGGGGAGATCGAGTTCGATCTTATGACCAACTTCGTTTGAGGTACATTAAGCTAGCACCTCCACAATCGAATTTTTGAATTTTTCATAGCTCAGAATTTTGGACTTTTTTTGGGCTGCAATAAAAAAAATCCGCAAAAAAAAATTTTCCCCAAACCAACCCTTAACTTCCAAAATCAACCCCCTTCAAAAAATTGAAAATTTTTAGTTATTTATTAACGGGATATTTTTGGGCTTTTTTTGGGCTCCCAGAAAATACCCACTTCGATTTTTGGGCTCCAACCCTTACAGTAAAAAATTAACCCCATTGTAACACGCAAATATGAAATTGTCAAAAAATAACTTTTATTACATTTTAGAGCTTGAATAAAGTCTCTGATTTTTGGGCTCCTCGAAAATACTCGATATGATTTTTGGGCTTCAAACCTTAACGTCAAAAATCAACCCCTCTCTTCCACGTAAATACAACTTTGTCTGCAAATAAATTTTTCTAGAATTTTTCAATGGAAATACAGTCTCTGATTTTTGGGCTCCTCGAAAATACACGTCACGATTATTGGGCTTCAACCTTTAACGTCAAAAATCAACCCCTCTCTACCACGGACATACGAATTTGTCAAAGAATAACTGTTTTCAGAGTTTTACAACAGGAATACAGTTTTTGATATTTAGGCTTTCCGAAAATACCGTCTACTATCTTTGGGCTTCAACCCTTAAGATAAAAAATTAACCGCTCTCTATAACGTACATACGAATTTGTCAACAAATAATTTCTTTTTGAATTTTACAATGTCAATAGAGTCTTTGATTTTTTGGCTCCTCGAAAATACACACTACGATTTTTGGGAACCAACCTTTAACGTCAAGAATGAACACTTCTCTGCCACGTGGATGCACTATAAAAAAAAATTGTGTAAAATTACAAAGTTTCGGAAAATTAAATATTGTATCATTGTAAATATCACACACTCCATTGTGTGATTTTACAAAAATATGTGAAATTACATCCTCTAGCGATGTAAATAAAAGGACCCTCGAACAGCAGTGTAATATTACACACTCGATGGAAATACCAGGTGTATACATATGAAACCGGTATTTTTTCAAGAAAAAGACACATTTATTTCAAGAGAATGATAACAAATATTTTATTCAAAGTATGCGCCCTCGCTGGCTACACATTTTGTCCACCTTTCAGGCAATTTATGGATACCTTTCCAAAAAAAGTCTTCGTTTTTTGAAGCAAACCAGTCATCGAAAGTCATATCGGGTATTTTAGAGGAGCCCAAAAATCAGAGACTGTATTTCTATTGAAAAATTCTAGAAAAATTTATTTGCAGACAAAGTTGTATTTACGTGGAAGAGAAGGGTTGATCTTTGACGTTAAGGCTTATAGCCCAAAAATCATATCGGGTATTTTTGAGGAGCCCAAAAATCAGAGACTGTATTTCCATTGAAAAATTCTAGAAGAATTTATTTGCAGACAAAGTTGTATTTACGTGAAAGAGAGGGGTTGATTTTTGACGTTAAGGGTTGAAGCCCAAAAATCATATCGGGTATTTTCGAGGAGCCCAAAAATCAAAGACTGTATTTCCATTAAAAAATTCTAGAAAAATTTATTTGCAGACAAAGTGGTATTTACGTGGAAGAGAGGGGTTGATTTTTGACGTTAAGGGTTGAAGCCCAAAAGTCATATCGGGTATTTTAGAGGAGCCCAAAAATCAGAGACTGCATTTCCATTGAAAAATTGTAGAAAAGTTGATTTGCAGACAAAGTTGTATTTACGTGGAAGAGAGGGGTTGATTTTTGACTTAAGGGTTGAAGCCCAAGAATCGTAGCGTGTATTTTCGAGGAGCCCAAAAATCAAAGACTGTATTTCCATTGAAAAATTCTAGAAAAATTTATTTGCAGACAAAGTTGTATTTACGTGGAAGAGAGGGGTTGATTTTTGACGTTAAGGGTTGAAGCCCAAAAATCATATCGGATATTTTAGAGGAGCCCAAAAATCAGAGACTGCATTTCCATTGAAAAATTGTAGAAAAGTTGATTTGCAGACAAAGTTGTATTTACGTGGAAGAGCGGGGTTGATTTCTGACGTTAAGGGTTGAAGCCCAAAAATCATATCGGGTATTTTCGAGAAGCCCAAAAATCAAAGACTGTATTTCCATTGAAAAATTCTAGA
>NC_046666.1:94547060-94549717 GCF_010883055.1 Belonocnema kinseyi
CAAGGTTTTTTCAAGTTTTTATCCATGCATTTTACGTTTACGTTAAGCATTACACAGGAACAACGACGTGGGCGTAGTAAATTTTGTTCCCTTTAGGGTGCTTGATTAGCGTGAGTCAGCTTGCCTCTCACGTTTCAGGGTGCTTGGTTAGCGTGAGTCCCCTTGCCTTTCACGCTTCAGTGAAGATGTTCGAACTGAAAACCTTGAGCTTCTTGACAAAAAGCTATGCGATTGTAAAAATGAGTTACAGCATTACGAATCATCTTCCTATCAATCAAAGGAACCTGTTGCAGAATCCAATTCTGAAATTCGTCTAAGATTTACGGTTGCGTTGAGTATACTTTGCTCTTTAAATAACCCCAAAGAAAATAGTCGAGAGGCGTCAGATCAGGAGATCTAGCAGGCCACTCGATTTCACCCCTTCTTCCAATCCACCTTTAAGGGAACTGAGTATCCAAATATGCTCGAACTTCCCTACCGTAATTAGCCGTTGCTCTGTCCTGCTGGAACGAAATATTTTGAAAATTGTCGGCTGTAATCTCCCTTATTCTTGGTACAATTTGGTTTCTGAGAAGCTCTTCATATGCTTGGGCATTGAGATTACGATCGATGATGAAAGGGCCTATCAATGTATCACTCAAGATACCGGCTGAAACATTAATCTTTTGTGGATATTGTGTTTGACTCTCCAACATCCAATCAAGTTTTGTGTCGGACTAATATCTAAAATTTTGCCTGTTAACTTCACCTTTTAAAGCGAAAGTAGATTCATCTGAAAATACTGTATGGTACAAAAAAATATGATCTCTATCAATTTGTCCATCATAATTTCACAAAATTCAACCCTACGATCAGGATTGTCTTCATTGAGCTCTTGTACCAGAAGAACTTTGTAAGAATGGAAATTAATGCTTTTTAGAATATTTCGCACTGTCTCAGGAGCAACGTCACGCTCATCACTAGCTCGACGTAAACTAAGGTGTGGGTTTTCAACAAATAAATGCTTGGGCTATGTCCATCTGCATCTCCTCAGGTCCTGCAGATTTTGGCCGACCAGTTCTCTGAAGGTCCTTGATAGATCCATGATTCATAAATCACCTTACAGTTCTTTCAATTGTTGATTTTGAGACAGGATTTAACCCTTCTCCATTACGAAAAGTGCGATTAAAAAGCAAAGGAAGAGGTCCGTTAAGCTAGAACCTCCACAATCGAATTTTTGAATTTTTCATAGATCAGAATTTTGGGCTTTTTTTGGGCTGCAATAAAAATTTTTGGGCTTCTTTACTTTTTTCAAAAAATCAATTTCTTGTGGAGGTGCCAGCTTACATTAACCCGGCACCTCCAATTCTTTAAATCACTAACTAATAAAAATTCAATTACCCCAGAATTTTGGGCTTTTTTTGGGCTCTTAAAACCCGCAAAAAAATTTTCCCCAAACCAAACCTTAACTTCCAAAATCAACCCCCTACAAAAAATTGAAAATTTGCAATTATTTATTAACGGGATATTTTTGGGCTTTTTTGGGCTCCCAGAAAATACCTACTTCGATTTTTGGGCTCCAACCCTTACAGTAAAAAATTAACCCCATTGTAACGCGCAGATATGAAATTGTCAAAAAATAACTTTTATTACATGTTAGAGCTTGAATAAAGTCTCTGATTTTTAGGATCCTCGAAAATAACCGCTACGTTTTTTGGGCTTCAACCCTTAACGTCAAAAATCAACCACTCTCTACCGCGTAAATACAACTTTGTCTGCAAATAAATTTTTGTAGCATTTTTTAATGGAAATAGAGTCTTTGATTTTTGGGCTCCTTGAAAATACCTGCTGCGATTTTTGAGCTTAAACACTTAACGTCAAAAATCAACCAACGTAGATACTACTTTGTCAAAAAATCAATTTTTCTAGAATTTTTGAATGGTAATAGAGTCTCTGATTTTTGGGCTCCTCGAAAATTTTTGATTCATAGCTCAGAATTTTGGGCTATTTTTGGGCTTTTTTGGGCTTCTAAAATCCGCAACAAAAATTTTCCCCAAACCAACCCTTAACTTCCAAAATCCACCCCCTTGAAAAAATGGAAAATTTTCAGTTATTTATTAACGGCGTATTTTTGGGCTTTTTTTGGACTCCCAGAAAATACCCACTTTGATTTTTGGGTTCCAACACTTACAGTAAAAAATTAACCCCATTGTAACACGCAGATATGAAATAGTCAAAAAATAACTTTAGTTCAACTTTAGAGCTTGAATAAAGTCTCTGATTTTCGTGCTCCTCGAAAATACACGCTACGATTTTTGGGCTTCAAACCTTAACGTCAAAAATCAACCCCTCTCTACTACGTAAATACAACTTTGTCCGCAAATAAATTTTTCTAGAATTTTTCAATGGAAGTACAGTCTCTGATTTTTTGGATCTTCGAAAATACCCGATATGATTTTTGGCCTTCAACCCTTAACGTCAAAAATCAACCCCTCTCTACTACGCGAATACAACTTTGTCCGCAAATAAATTTTTCTGGAATTTTTCAATGGAAGTACAGTCTCTGATTTTTGTGATCCTCGAAAATACCCGATATAATTTTTGGGCTTCAACCCTTAACGTCAAAAATCAACCCCTCTCTTCCACGTAAATACAACTTTGTCTGCAAATAAATTTTT
>NC_046666.1:94549817-94557366 GCF_010883055.1 Belonocnema kinseyi
CTTCGATGAAAAAACGTTATTCTAACTTTAATAATTTTAATAAGTTATAGAATATTTGCAACCTAAATAGGCGCCAAGAATATATTCTTAATGTAAGTTGGAGGCCCTCTTACCTTAAGAATTTATGTTCTTGTCTGCATGGTAATAAGGTATAGTTAATGTTAGACTATAGAGCTTATGTCTCTGTGTCACTGCGCGAAATAAATACATAATAAATATATGTAAATAGTTCCGTGTGGAAATTTTGTCAGTGCTCTAGCTGGGCCCAAAATAGGAAAATTTTAGCCTCAACTTGCGGATTCAGACAGATCCAAACCATGAATTAAACGCATAGCCTCTCTAGAGCCTAACTTACGGACCCAATTGGCCCCAACTTGGCTTTATTTATGTTTGTAGTCTCATTTATAAAGGTAAAATTGTTTATTTGAAAGAAAAATTTCAAGTAGCTGAGTTCATCCTCAGTGGATTTGTATTTTTCACAAACAACGCCTGCAAAATGAAAAAATTAGAAATTTTAAATTAAAGTAAAATCATAATAATGATAGATTATCATTGATCGCTATAATAATAATTTTCTCACCGAGAATAGAAGAGCACAAGTAAAAAACCTTGAAAATTAATTTATTTGTTATTCTCTTTATAGCTGTAAATCTCATGGCTAATTCTCTTGACATGTACTTTTTGATCATAGTGGTAATGGATTTTCGGATTTGATTTGCCCTGTCAAAAAGAAGACTTTCAACATTTTTCTGCAAAGCATAAAAAAACAGTAATAAAAATAATTCATAATATATTTGGTTTTTTTTATATTTAAAGGATCAGTTAACAGGTCAGCCACTTCTTTGTAAACAATATTTTAAAAAGTGAAATTCGTCAAAATAAGATATTGTTTAATAAATGAAAAAGGAGTTACTAAATACATTTTTATTAAAATTTTGCAGTCTTAAACTTGTGAAATTTATTTAATCTTAAAGAAAAGTAAAACATTCATATTTTATTTTGATGGTTGACTTTATTATGTCATGAACCTAAATTACTTATCAATTATTTACTTACTTTCGTTTTCGTTCTGGATTCTTAGAGTGTTGGAAATTGGTCGATGTCTCCGAACGCGACGAGTACTTTTCAGTTTCAATATTTTTTATAATTAGAATAATAATGTAAAAATATTTACAGTCGAAAGGCCAAAACTACTCCTCCCAATAACCTCAAACTAACCTACTTGTCATCTACTTGTGTTTAAGAAGTTCAAGATGGAGCCCAGCTTAAAACAAATGCACAGCCAAGTTTATGGTGCTGCAATCAAGAGCTGTGAGACAGATTTTGTTTAAACTAGGTTTAATATAGTAACCCTGTTGTAGCCATGAAATAATTCTTCAAGTTGGGACGAAGTTTGCAATTCAGAAAAAAATTGGCAATTTTAACATGCGAAATCTTTAATTGAAAAGTAAATAAATTGTGAAAATCAAAGCCAGGGGTATAGCTTACAAACTATATTTTCAATTGAAAACCACAATATACTAACAACATTTTGACATATTTTGATGAAATATTTAATTATTCATATGTTATACTAACTCCTTTTCTTTAAAGGGAAACACTCAATGTCTAACATTACAAAAAAAAGAAACTGATTTAAAAGCAGGTGGCACAAAACATTGAAAGAAATTATTGAACAGAGCAAGGCGCATTTTCATTGCGCGTTTCTTATTTCCTATTGGTTTTCTCATTTACGAATAGTTTCTTCCTTTGGTTAGGAGATACTCTTAAAGTAAGAATTTCGCTTACTTCATTAAGAATATTACTACTATCAAAATCAAAAAGTAAGTGAAAGAAAGTGATAGCTTAACGAAAGAGGGATCATTTTAAAGGTGCAACTTCGAACTCATGCCCTGTGGTGAGAAAAGCCGTGGACGATCCCCTGAAAAAACGGCACCACGCTGGTTTCAAGCACTTGCTTTCCCATATAAAAAACTGACTTCAAATATCGCTATTTTCACAAAGACAACAAGAAGCACACACTTTATTCGAATTTTAAATTATTACAGATAGTCAAATTAACTACCTCGAATTTAAATCACTTCACTATATCTTCATTAGAACTGAAGATAGTGCATTTGCATATTTATTCATTAAGCTATCATTTTTTCTACACTTACTTTTTCAACGTCAAAGCCAGAGAACTCGAATTTTCTCGCCGATAGTAAGAATATACTTGTAAGGATATGACACTTTTAATAGATAGATAAACGTTTATTTTTCGGCCTGCTGGCCTCAAAAAATTGACTTGTTTACACTTCCATTTTTTACAGAATTTTCTTACAACTATGTCTCAGGGTAGGGTGCGGCGAGATGAGCATAGGTGGTAAGATGAGTCACTTAATTTTCTCGTAGGTTATCATTTATTTTGTAAATGTTTTTTTGTATTAATAACAGGAAAAACATTATCAAACTTCTTTTTTGACAATTCTTCGCTTGATATTGAATAAATCTGGAAAAAACGAAAGTAAAAACTTTAAGACCTGTATTCTGCTGTTTTTCATTTGTTTAGAAGGTTCAAGAATCACGCAGAATCACATATTAAATGTTTTTTCAGTGGTTACTTAGATAGCCTATGTATTAGACCTTAAGTTTTCAATAGATTTATATATAAATGTAAAACCGAAATAGGTGAAATTTTGATTTGACTAAAAAATGTCTTATGGGGCGGAATGAGCCACTATTCGGGGGCGGAATGAGCCATCTCTTCTCGTGCATTAACCTAACCTCTTAGTGTAGCAGTCAGTAGGTTAGGATTCAATGTTTTATATTATCAGATTGTGCAGGATGTTAATCATGGTGTAAATGTATAAAGTACTAAACTTGTCGACAACAATTCTCAGAAAAAGTATGGCAGCAGCACGGTTATAGGTATAATAAAATAATATGAGTTGCTATCAACCAGAAGAGAGAGAGAGAACTATTTTTCTGGTGTATTTCTCAAATAAATTTGTTTTAAACTCGCAAAATGCTGTAAAAATAAGAAAAACATTGTTGTGGTTTTAAAATACGACAGATGTTTAAAAACAATACTACAATCTTTCATGCAATTGCATCTCATTCTCGCTATAAGTTTCTGACCTCCTTGCTCTCCTTTCTCACACAAATATTGCGCTTTCTCCCTTGGCATAGTTCCCGTTAAACCTCGACTCTCTTATTTTTTCCTCTCCTTCTGCCTCCTCTTTCTCTATGCCGTTCTTTTGAACTAACTCATATACCTTCCTTCCTTCCTCGTGCATTCTGCTAACTTCACCCATCTGCAATCTATTCGTTCTAAAATACCTTTCCCTTTCCACCTCCATCTTTGCACCACTACGTCTGTTCTCCTTCTCCCACCAACACTCTCTAACGAGCTTACTTCCCTCCCCCTTCCAAAAATTTCGCCTCATATCTACACGTTCGACTCCATGTTATAATCCCTAAACTCGTTCTTCCTGTCTCCCTCCTGACAATATAGTTCGGCGTATTCCTTACAAACCCCAGTCTCCACTTTACATACCTCTCCTGTATCCTATTTATCTCCTCACTTACCTTCCATCCCCACACCTCCACTCCGTAAAATAAGACACTCATCACTAGCAAATCAAACAATTTCATTCTCTTTACAAAATCATCTACGAGCAACCTCTTCTCCAGGCCCCAAACCTGCCTCATCGCCAAAATTGCCCTTCTCACCCTCTCTTTTATATGACCATTCACTCCCACATTCCTTCGAAACAGGAAGCCCAGGTGTACACAAAATCTTTCACCTCCTGTACCGCTTTTCCCTTCCACTTCCACTCCCCTCCCTTATCTCCCCCACCTCCTTTCCTGAACACCATAACCTGTGACTTGTCCGCATTTAACTCTAACCTATTTTTGTCCATGTATCTTCTCTGCCTCTTCATCATCTCCTTTAAAGCCTCGTCGCTCTTTGCTAACAACACTATGTCATCTGCATATGCGAGTGATCATATCCTTACTCCTCCTACCACTTCGGCTGCTAGCTTACTTTCCATATCCGCCATCAAAATTGCAAAAAGCTTTGGGCTAAGTGGGCACTCTTTCCTAAACCCCCTATCCATCCAGAATCCCTCAGAGATTCCCTCCTCTCCTCTCACCCTATCTTTCGTCTCCTCATATATTTCCCATACAATCACGATCAGGCCTCTCTTCAGTATTTTTATTGTCCATTCGTTCTATGTAATATTCATCTGTAAAAAAATAACAAATCGCAAACCATAAACTGTCGTGCAAAAGTTTTAGGCCAACTCTTTTTTATGACTGAACAAATTCTCTGAATTTTAATTATACCAGAGCTAAAAAAATTTCTCTTTAAAAGTTTAATTTTTTTCAAAATTTTGTATAAAATAAGCTCAAGGTGAAGCCACTTTGTCTATTTTCTGAGTAGATATTGCAAAAGTAGTGTAAATTTCGATGTATCCTTAAGTTTTCAATAACTGCCGAAATAGTAAAAAATTGTCAATGTCCTTGGGCTGGTTTGAAAGCTTCTTATTACCGTATCATAACAGCTTATGGGCATAAATCTTAAAAAATTTATTTTTGAGTTCCATGAACTTGAGGTTGTAATAAAAAAAGTTGGAAAAATTTGAAAATATCTTATCTCTAGGTAAATCAGAATAAAAGTTATGTAAATATACATTTTGACGTAATTACATGGAAACTTTATGATTATATGTTTCATATATTTTACAAAAATATTTTCGTTACCAAACATAGTGTTGCAATTTTTACAAATTTTTTGTTAAAACTTCAAGTTCTTGCAATTTAAAAAGAAATTTTTTACGATTTATACTCGTAAGCTGTTGTGATACGGTGAAAAAAATGCTTCAAAATCAGCCCAAGAACATTGAAAAATATTGACTATTTGGAAAGTTATTAAAAATTTAAGAATACATTGAAATTTACACTATTGTTGCAATATCTACTTAAAAACTAAACAAATTGGCTTCACCCTGGGCTTACTTTATACAGGATTTCGAAAACAATCAACCTTTTAGAAAACAAATGTTCTTATTACGACTAAAAATGACGTTCAGGAGATTGCACATTTCTTCTTCTCATTAAAATAGAGATTAATACTAATGCAGGGTCATGTATAATCACAAGAAGCACTATCTATAAGAAAATGACATATGAAGCTTTCCAACATACAAAATATAATACGCACCATATTTCTTGGACACGAATAGTTAAAATATTAAAATCTATTATTGACTATAATCCCTTATTCACAGATAGTGTTTGTCGAATTTTAGTGATCTCACGACATTCTATTGTAAAATTTGTATGACTCCTTACGCTCACATATATATGTTTATACTATAACAATAAAATATGAAAAAAAATCTATCGCACCTCCAAAAATTTCACAGAACAGTACTGAATGGTATTAAAAATTACGAAAATTTGTAGTCAGGATCAATCAAATGAAAACCTGGAAGTTTTTCATTGATATGACTAAATAATAGTACTTCTTGCAGTGAAACGTAATTATTATCCTATAATTGATTTACTACTAAATTATTTATCTATTTATTATTATCAACTCATTTTCGTTTTGTTTTTATTTTGACACTCACCCAGGAAAAAAGAATCCATTAAAAAGACGAATCTGTGAATTGCGTATCTTCCATTTGCAGATTCAGAAAATTAAAACAGAATCAGTTCGCGACTGTGTGAATTGGTCATTTTCGCAAGTAGCTTTGAATCCGCCATGAAGGGGAAAGGGTTAAGTTGTGAGACGGGTTCTGTTTTTGAGCTATACATTTTTACTGGTTTAACCAAATTGAAAGTTCTATAGGCCGCTGGAAAGGTAATGAATATATACAACTTTTATCTAAGAAAGTATAGTTATTCCATCAATACTAAAAAATGTATGACCAATTAAGTCAATGCATGATTTTTTTCAGAAAAAAAGGTGGCTTAGTTGTGAGACGCCTAGAAAAATCTATTAAAAATGGAAAAATATCAAGTAAAACCTAGATAAATATTTGCAAATATGAATTTTTATTAATTCTGAAAGCTTTTAGTAGACAATAATTATTTTTATAACTGCCACTTTTCATTTTTCATTATTATCTCAATCAGAATCGCTATCACAATGTTTGTAAGTGTAGAAACTTTAGAAACTTGCACGCATATTTGCACATCTCAAATGAACCGGCCGCTCGCCCGAAATGCATTTGATAGAGTTAAAAGCGGTCAATGTTGTCGGCAAAAACTTGAAACAAATGGTGCAAAAGTCTGCATCTTCAACCGATGGTGGTGATGGTTTTTCTTTGGAACGCTGGGCTGGTGGTTTTGGCTTCTTTGGTTTTGGGTTTTTCGGTGCTAGTTTCTTCGCTGCTGCTGCTTCCTTTTCTGCCGCTTTCTCCTTCAAAACAGCAATGTTTTCTGGAGCAGTCACATCGCTACTCTCCATCGTCTTGCGGCTACGTTTCGACGGTTTTTGTGTGGCAGCGGTTTCTTGCAATGGGCCAATTTGATCTAAAATCGTTCAAAAACTGGTGGCAGCTGACGTAACTGATTCCGATCGAGATGTGGATGGTTCAGATGTTCAGATGGTTCAGATGGTTTCAGATATTAGTCTGATCAAAAACAATACGCCGCTGTTCATCTTTGTCGAGATCAGCTTCAACCGCAACTGCTTCAACATTTTGTTCAACGACTTAGAAAAAATTAGCATCAGTGAAGATATCGGGATTGAATGGAGAAATGCCCGTTGAAGGCAGCCGATCGTATGCTTTTATTTTCCAACAGACAACTTTTAAAGGCTTAAATCAGCATATTATAATCCCTTTGTTAGGTTTCAGTTGTCCTTTTTGGAGTTGACATTGCTAAAAATAAATATAAATGGATCAAAACACCAGTTTAATGGCAAATAAACACTTTATGCTGACAAAAATGATAATATTTGAACATGGTATACGCTTTTAATTGTATGCACGGGAAAAATCAAAGTGTCTCACAACTAAGCCAGTACTATGTCTCACAACCAAACCATGACGCCACTATGAGGATGATAACAACAGAAATTTTCCAACCGTATAATGGCATAATGTAATATTGCATCACAAAATATAAGGAAGACAATAAATTCTAATGCATTCCACTTATTTTTCTCAATTGATTCCCTAGAAAAAATGGCACTTTGCAAAAAATCAAAAAAAGTTTTTTCACTCCATTTTTGCACACGATATTCGCAATTGATGCAAAAAAGCGTCTAACTACTTCGATGTGGGCAAAAACAATGGCTCAGGAAAAAAAGTTCGGGAGTCAAAGCTGCCAGATCGTGGATGAAGTTTACCCCCACCTCACCTACCGTTTGGGAGCCGCAAAACAGAAGGTGCATGATTACCACTGTAAGTACCACTTCTATTAAGATCTCGATCCCCATTTGAAAGAAATTGAAGATAGTGGCGATTTGGATGTTTCGCGTGATTCTTAATTTCATGCATGCGTCGATTTTCAGGTTATGCTTTTCAGGTGTATATAATATGGATATTAT
>NC_046666.1:94557466-94565689 GCF_010883055.1 Belonocnema kinseyi
CCGAACGCGTCCTCGGGTTGCAGATAGAGGGTCCCTGTACCAAGGGTTTCTGCTGAATATGGGGACAAAAATAAATAGTCAGTCGTGGACAATTGTCCAGGGTTGGTCCCGAAGGAATTAACCCCCAAGCGGAGGTGTGAAAACCGTGCCGAAAGCTAGAACGGTGACTCTAGGATACCGGGCGACCTCTCAGAGTACGCAGCCTTATCCTTGCATGCGTGGCTCTACAAGGATGGACGAACCCCTTTCCCTAGCTTCTCGTGGGAAAAACAATGACAATACCAAACATAGTTGTAGTAAGTGCGGTTCAAAACAACAGAACGCGCAGGTCTCCCGACAATGGGTCGGCCAACATTGCCATCTAATTAGGCAGCATATTGTTGAGAGAATACGGATACTATCTGACGCTAAAAGAAGTCTAGAGCGGAGGGAGAGGTGGGTCAAAGAAAATTAACAGTTTCTCTCTGACCCGTCTCGATTCTTCCAAGACCCTCCAGTTACTATCGAACACCCACCCAAACCAGAGGAGGTCGAAGTATTTTGGAGAGATGTCTACGAAGTGCAGCATAGACTAGACGAAGACTCAGAAAATATAAATAGCTTCCAGGAGTTATGTGTTGCCCTCATAATACCTGATAAAGAATGCTTACCCATCACTACCGAGGAGGTGAAAAAAGTATTAGGAGGGATGAAGAACTATTCCGCACCGGGACCAGATTGTATCAAAACCTTCTGGTGGAAGAAGTTTTCTTCAACCCATCAGCATTTGGCCCGTATTCTCACCTCATATTTAAAGTCGGAAGAGCCGATTCCAGAGTGGTTGGTGGAAGGGCGCACAATACTTCTGCCGAAAATAGGCAACTTAGCTGACCCGAAGAATTACGGGCCAATAACTTGTCTGAACACACTTTATAAGATATTCACAGCTATTCTGAATGATAGGATTGTTCGGGCAATTGAACCTGTGTGGCAAGAAATGTATGAACAACGAGGCTCAAAGAAAGGCGTAGGTGGATGTCGGGAGAACCTGCTCATCGATAGATGTGTCTGCAAAGATGCAGCATTCTACCAGCGTGACCTTTCGATGGCTTGGATTGATTATCGGAAAGCTTTCGATTCGACCTCCCATAGACTTATCATCTGTCTTTTAGAAATCTTAAAAGTTCATCCGCAAATAGTTGGGTGCATAGAGAAATTGATGCCGCTTTGGAAAACCAGTTTTACTATCTCATCTGGCAAAAATCGTATGACAACTAACAAGGTCACCTTTCAGAGAGGTATCTTCCAAGGCGACACCATGAGCCCACTCCTCTTTTGCCTTACATTATCGCCACTATCTCTAGCACTTCGCCATTCCGACGGGTACTTGTGTGGCAAACCTGCAGATCGAAAGTACAAGGTCACTCATGTATTTTACATGGACGATCTTAAGATCTATGCTAAAAACAGAGAGCAACTGGTTCTAGCTCTGGGGATTGTCGAACGACATACTAAGGAAATTGGAATGGAATTTGGTTTAGACAAGCGCGTCAAGGTTTATTTGAAGCGAGGAAAACTTAATGGCATCCCTGAAGATCCTGAGCTCGTCGATAGAAGCACCATACGACACCTTTGCGCTGGAGAGACTTATACATACCTGGGCGTGCCACAGAGCCGCATTCAGGATGTGGCATCTATAAAAGATACTCTCCAAAGCAGATACAAACGTCTCATCCGACAGATTTGGTCTTCCGAACTGTCGGCGAGGAACAAAGTATCTGCAACGAACATGCTTGCCGTCCCGGTACTACTCTATTCATTTGGAGTAGTTCTATGGACGACGAACGAGCTCAGATCTCTTGATATCGTGACAAGAAAGGTTATGCACATGAACAAAAGTATGCATCTTAAGTCTTCCGTTCCGCGACTGTACATCTCACGCAGTCAAAGTGGTCGCGGAATATTGAGTCTTGAATTTCTTCACAACAGGAATATTCTGGGTACAGCGCATAGAGTTGCAAATGGAAGAGACCCTTTTCTTAAAATGATCAGGAATCACGAAGAACTGGGCAAAGGAGCGTTTCTGTACAAAGCAGCGGAGGAGGCTGCTGAAGCACTTGGACTTGACTTCAGTATTAGGGGTGGGCAAAATGCATCAAATCTTATCTATCTCGAGTACTCACGCCTGAAAGCCCGGATTAAGAAAGCACAAGATAAAAACTTTCGTGAACAGCTTCTCGATAAGAGGATGCACGGTATCTTCCACGGAAATGTGGATGATCAGTCAATGTCTTGTGAGCTAACGTTTGCTTTCCTTAAATCGCCCGGATTGAAGTCTGGTACGGAGGGTTTCATCTTTGCATGCCAAGACCGTGTCATTTCCACCTTAACATACCGTCGCCACATTTCGAGTCAAGACATTCCCGATTATAGCTGCAGGGCGTGCCATGCACACCCCGAGCATTTAGCTCACATACTATCTAGTTGTCGAACCATGTTCGTTATCGAATTTTCGGCACCAGCTGACAAAAACATCATAACCAAGGAGAATGAAAAGTAAAGGAGGTATCGAGACCTTATAAGGGTGTTGCAACGATTGTACCCAGAAAATTCTGTTAAATTTATCTCCCTATCATCGGCGATCTTGGAGGTGCCAAGCTTTCACTTTCTAATGGCCTAAAAAGCATCCCTGCGTGTCAACAATGTGCTAAAACACTTGCGGGAAAAATGCAGAAGGCGGTTGTCCTTGGGTCGCTCCGTGTTCTTAGGATGCACGAGGCTTTTGCTGGATCGTCGTATTGATTCCTTTACAGACAGAAAAGACATAAAATCACAAAAAAAAATTTAATTGTTTTTCACATAATAGTAAAAATTTTAAACAAAAAGTTAAATTTTCATCCAAAAAGCTAAATTGTATGCAGGTGGATCTACTTTCGACCGGAAAATATGAAAAAATCGTTAAAATTCTTTGAAATCGCTTTAAATTATTGAAATTAATTGTAACCTCCTTAGAATGTTTTAAAATATCTCTTGAAAAATTCCTTACAATTTTAAAAAATACCCTAAAATACTCCAAATCCTTTAAAACCCCATACTAAATTATTTAAGTCAATTGAAAATGCCTTGGAATCTATTGAAATATCCGAAGACATATCAAATCCTTTAAAATCTCATATAAAATTGCTGTAAAAAATTGAAAATTCCTTAGAACCTTTTAAAGTACTCTTAAATATTTTGAAACCTTCCTAAACTTTTCAAAGACTTTGATATCTTTTGAAGATTTAAATTATGCCAAGGAATTTTCAATTTATTTTTATAATTGAAAAAAATTTCAATTGTTAACAATTCCAAATTAATTTAGTATTCTTAAAAAAAAGTTCTTGGTATTTCAAAAGATTCTGAAGGATTTAAAAAATTTAAGAAAATTTAAAAAGATTTCAAGGAATTTTCAATTGATTACAGTAATTTAATATGATATTTTAGAGGATTTGATATATTTTAGGAAACTTTAATAGGTTTTAAGTTATTTCGAAATAATTTTAATAATTTAGTATGAGATTTTAAAAGATTTGAAATATTTCACGGTATTTAAAAAATTTCAAGATACTTTCAAGAACTTAAAAAAATTTCAAGAGATTTCGAAAGATTTTTAAAGATTTCAAATGTTTGAAGATATTTTAAAGGATGTCAAGGAATTTTCAACTTATTTTTATAATTTAATGGAATTTCAAAAAATTTTGACCACTTTAGCAGGGTTATTTAGAAAATTCCAAAATACTTTAGAAATCTTTAAAATGTTTCAAAGTCTTTCAAAAGATTTTGAAAGTTTCGAAATATTTGAGAGTATTTTAAAAGGTTCCATATTATATACTCCATATTATATACACCTGAAAAACATAACCTGAAAATCGACGCATGCATAAAATTAAGAATCACGCGAAACACCCAAATCGCCAATATCTTCAATTTCTTTCAAATGGGGATCGAGATACTAATAGATGACCGTCGAAGTCTTCCGAAGCTTTCAGATCGGCAATCATGGTACAGCAGAAAACCGAAGTCGAATCGTGCATTTTCGACTTACACACGAAATCACAGTGGTAATTATGCACCTTCTGTTTTGCAGCTTCCAAACGGTAGGTATGGTGGGGGTGAATTTCATCCACAATCTGGCAGCACTGTTGGGAGTAGTCGGGTCGGCCATGTTGATATTGCATGACAGAGAAAATCGATTGTCTCACAACTAAGCCCTCTCCCCTACTGCAATTACCATTTCAAGCAAGGTTATATTGAATCGGTTTCCTTCTTTTTGAATGAGACCGACGGATGTCAACTAGATTCCTTTTGCTATTTCAGTTATTAATGTTTTACGGCACATAAGTTAGTCAACAAAATTATAGCGACTAAAAGTCTTTAAAAACAAATCGGCGGCACTTTTGGACTTTCAGTGACAGATACACAATTCAAAAGCCTTCGAAACCCATTCAATAGAAGTGAATGGATTTTTGTTTACTCGGCATTTAACTATTAATTTATTATCATTACTTCATGTGTATATATTTTTAATTCGTTAATCATATACTTGCTATTTTTTTAAATTTATACATTTAACAGTAACCATTTTTACAATCTTTGATTACTAATTACTATCGGCGAGAAAACTATAGCTATCTGCCTTTGAAGTTCAACAACTCAGTTAAAAAAAAAATGCTAGCGCAACAAAAAAACAGTCATATAAAAGCTGAAAGTATTCTACGTAAATGAGCTTGAAGAAGTTTATGTAAAAAAATTCATGTGCTTAGCAGACTGAAAAATGTAAAAAAGTAAGGATTTTCGGGTAAATTTAAGAACAGTGAAGTTTAGAGCATTATTTCTTATAAAAGGGGCAACTTGGAAAAATTTTTTAAATTCATGAGTATGAGGAAAACTGTTGTGAACCAGTTGCAGTTGAGAAATTTGAAAAATAATAAAAATTATTGCTTAAAAGTACAAAAATGTGCAACCATATATTATTTAGTTCTAATACAGACGGTACATTATATTTATTTATATGTTTATTTATTTAAAAATCTTAAAAATCTTATCCATAAGATTCAAGAAAATTGAAACTTGTGAACTTATAGTCCAGAAAAACGGATTTAAAATATTTTTAAACCGATATTTTCCAAAGGTACCAGAAAGAATTAAATTCTTATAAAATAGGAACTACATTTTGGAATTTGAAGCAATTTCATTAAGATTTATTCCGACGGTATTAGAGAGAATTAAATAAATAAAAAATAAATTCTACTTAAATTAATAATTTAACTAGAATTAAAATTAAGCGGAATTGAAAACAATTTAATATACATATTTTCTGACAGTAATAGTAGGAATTAGTTAAATTTGAAATGTATCCTATTTTACGAAATTAAAAATAACTCATTGTATATATTTGTTAAGGAACTGAAAGGAATTAAATAAATGTAAATTTTGTCCTGTTTTTGGAACACAACATAACTCGGAAAGTCGTATTACTCTCTTCTGGATTAGAGGTCGGTGGAAGAATCAGGTTTAAATAGGAAAGAAAAATATTTCTTTTTACGCTGAAATTGGAATTTCACAATTCTTTTCAATTCAAGCCTTTTTAATGGGTTGTATAGAATGCTAACAGTAAGAATTTAATATTTGTCGGCGATTTTTCACCCTCCTTTATTCAAAGATTTGTTTTGATTGAAAGCATTGTGAAATTGTGGCCAATATCAATTTTATACCTGCATTTATTATTCATTATTATTCATGATTTACCATTAATTGTTTAGTTATATATTAATCATTCATGTAAAATTTCAACATAGTATAATGTTTACACATTGTGCCTTTTAGTATTATAATTATATTACCTTGCCCGCATCTAGAAAAAGTATTAGGCTCTGCCGCTTCTGTGAATAATATTTTAATTTTTTTAAGGAAAAACAGTGAAATTGAAACACAAAATATGAATTTTTAAGAAAATAGTTCATTAATACTGAGCAACAGCACATTGATTGTGAAGCAAGCAGTTGTATTTGAAACAAATAAAGATTTAAGAAAAAAGATTGAGAAATTATGAATTTCTTGGTTGCAGAGTTTTCAACTGAAAATTCTGGAAAAAGAATTGCTCCAGAAAATTCGTGGCGCAGTATCTTTCTTCAGCATTTTTTATCGTAGAATCTGAGAAGAGAGAAGAAATTTATATTTTCTTGCAAAAACATTTCTATTACATGTTTTATATTTATGTGTACGGGGTATATTACTGCCCGATAATAAGCAACCGCCACACAGTTTTCTATTCTCCCAAAGAGAACGTGTTTTCAATATATTTAATTCCTTCTAATTGTACCAATAACGCACCTCACAGAGAGGTGCTGCCTTCAGACACTGCTGAAGGTGACTTCAAGCGCATGCATAATCGCTTCAGTAGTATGTTGCCACTTGCGTCGCAGCCTTGTTTTCTCAGGGTTCCACTGTATGACGCTAGCACCCAGCCAAAATTCTTAGTTACCGACGGATAATGCCTATCAACTGCTACCGTGGGCCAAAGATATTTTACCTGGATGCGGCAAGGGTCTAGTTAGGCTACATGTCACGAGAGCGGCGCTATCGGCGATTTTGTGGCTTCATTTTTTTCTGGTACTTTTCGGCTAAATTCGACAATGCCGCTACATTTAAACGGATTATTTTGACCACATGCCACGAGACGGCGCAATAAAATCTGCTTTGTTCGAGCGGAAATTTGAAATTTTTTAATTATTATTGATTATTGATTTATTCTCCAGGACTGAAAGTCACTTTTCTTTATTTGAACATATTCTTAGTATATGTAATTTATTTGTATTACTTAAAAAATTAGAAGATTGTGTTATAGAAATTAAGAATGAACAAGTCACTGAAAAGATGATAATTCGAATATTTACGTGAACATTCTGGACTATTTAAAGAATACTTTTTATGAAAAAAATATTCACTTTATTTTCATATTTCTATTTAAAAAAAAAAAAGAAAACTAAAAAATACTTTAGTGCAATATCAAAAAATGTTTTCTTTTACTATTTTATTCGTAAAAAGTATAATACTACGAATTTTTATCTGAACATTACGGACAATTTAAAGAGATCCTTTTATGCTCAAAAAAAGATACACTCTATTTCCATATTTCTATTTAAAAGATAGAAAACTAAAACATACCTAAATATCATATTCAGCTAAGTAATTAATTATTTAATTAGTAATATTATTGAAAAAATTAAAAGTCAATGAAAATATTTCAGCAAAATTATTTTTCGCAAGCAGGTGCATATTAACAGTTTATTTTTATTTATTTAAATATATGTACATATAAATTATAATTATATAAATTAATTAATATAATTACATTATTATGTATACATTATAAATATATTAGGGCGGAGTGAAAATAATCAAATTAGTCGAATCGTTTGAGCTGAGCGAAAAAATGTGTGGGTTGACATTCAAAAAAAGTAAACAAAAATCTAAAATCGGTTAATATATCTTCTGTTCCCTTTTTTGATTTAAAAATTTAAATTTTTGAAAAATACAAAAAATTTCAAAAATTTTTTTTTTCTACTTTTTTCGGATGTCTAACCACAAACTTTTTTCGCTCAGCTCAAACGATTTGACCAATTTGATTATTCTCACTCCACTCTATTATTTATTTTGCTGCTGTTTTATCTGTTAGAATTTGGTACTTTTTTGCATTTTTTCTTTTGTTATTCTAAGCCACGTGGGTTTAAAGGCTTAAAAACATTTTCTCTCTCGATGGATTGCTCACCTTGCCGTATGGAGTATATATATAGGTTCCAAATTAAATCATTAATTTATTTAATTTAGTACCTTACACTTCTGGTGAGAGGGCTGAGTAAACTGTGGAGTTCATTCTTTTTTCAATAACGATATCATAGAGTTTAACAGTATAATACAAAAATACTTAAATTGTTCCTAAAATTCCTGTCACAACTCCACTGTTGAAACTAAGAAGCAACCGACCATCTATTTTTGTACAAATAGAATTTATAGTTACGCTAATTTCTATACACTTAATAACTTACATAAGTACATATATTTATGATAAATTTTTTCATTTTTGTTATACTATATATATATATATATATATATACATATATAATTAAAAATTTGTCATAAGGACAACCGCAGGATTTCGCCGGGAGCGGGTGCTAATCTGAAAAATTGCACCCGCTTCCAGCG
>NC_046666.1:94565789-94593091 GCF_010883055.1 Belonocnema kinseyi
TTTCAAATAAAGTTTCATATTGAAAAAGTCTTACATCAATACTAACTTCCCTTCTATTTTATTACTTTAGTTTTAAATCCATTGTTACTTGTAATACATACTATGTTTAATACTCTTTTTTATACTAGTGTGCGGTTTAGAGAAATGATTAAATTTTACATTTTGCAGTATTGTATTATTATTTGCAATCTTTAAAATATTAATTCTCAGCATCGAGACATCTTCTATAACCGGGAATTTTTTTCTTAGGTTTCATTAATAGGAAAAATAGGAAATTTAAAAAAATTTTAAATGCCTGATGCGAAACAGAAGCAGAAAAAATATGTGACTGTAATAAATAAAAGGACTAATAATACAAAATAATTCAAAATGAGATGCCGAATATACAGATTAACGTAACACAATTTTGAGAATACAAAGTGACTCAATTTAAAAATCTCCGCAATTATAATTTAACGAATTATATAAATTCTGAATTATACAATTAGCGATACAAGATAAACAATTTATTATTTGGGGCCATCGATATACCACGTGGTATATTTTTGTTAATATTAAATTTCCGGAATTTAATCATTGGACAAATTTATGGTTCCGTACATTTTAATTTAGGATATTATTGGGAACGTGAACATTCCGGACAATTTAAATAATTCTTTTAATGCAAAAAATATACACTTTATTTTCACATTTCTATTTAAAGAAAAGAAAACTAAACAATACTTTAGTATAACATCAAAAAATGTTTTATTTTACTATTTTATTGGTAAAAAGTATAACACTTCGAATTTTTATGTGAAAATTCGGGACAATTTCAAGAATTCTTTTCATGTGCAAAAAAAACACTCTATTTTCATATTTCTATTTTAAAAAATAGAAAACTACAAAATACCTAAATATCATATTCAGCTAATTAATTATTTATTTAATTAGTAATATTATTGACAAAATTGAAAGTCAATGAAATATTTTAGTAAAATTATTTTTTGCAAGTAGGTACGTATTATTAGTTCATTTTTATTTATATAAATATATACATACATATATATACATACATATTTTATTGATATAATATAATTAATATAATTATTTTAATATGCATACATTATCTATTATATGGCGGGGTGAAAATTATTAAATTAGTCAAATCGTTTGAGCTGAGCGAAAAGAATTTGTGGTTTGACATCCAATTGATTGATTAAAATCGGTTAATATATTGTGTTCCCTTTTTTGATTTGAAAATTAAAATTTTTGAAGATTCCAAAAAATTTCCTAATTGCTTCGAAAATCATGGCGAATTATTTCCTGCTTTTTTGTCTAGTAGCCACCGTGACAATTGTCCCGAAAATGATTCACATTTCAGCCTTTTCTTTGAATTTTATATACGGTTCAAATAAATTTAATTTACTTATTAGAATACTGCACAATGTAGGGTACTCCTGGCGAGAGGGCTCAATAAACTATGTGCAGATTATTTTAATATAATTTCTTCTATAGATCTATTCTTTATTTTTATAAGTCAGTTATAATCCTAATTATTACTTTCCTGAGCCTTTTGTCCATATATCTGTATCCAATAAAACGGTTACAATGCGTATTGTACATAGACTTGTAATTGTACTTAATACAAAATAAGAATAAAAAATACACTAAAAACAAACTTTGTTTAAGGTCACTACTATATCACCTTTCATTTACTACATAATGATTTATATGATGCTCGATTTATTAACTAAATTGCAAGTAAATATTCAATTTGTGAAATGTGGTGAAAAAATCTTATGTCATTTACATTCTACGTAAATAGCATTAATAATTTTATTTTTCAATATGGATGCACTATTTTTAATATTACTGGTTTCAAAAATGTATTCAAATTTAAAATTTAACTACAGTTTTATTTTAATTTAACTAGATTGCACTTTAATTTAAAACCATTTAACGTCATGAAACATCTACAATTTTTGACTGAACTTTCCTTTAATTAAACTAAAATTTACTTAAATGCTAAATTTAACTAAATTGTATTTAATATTTAATTTTAGTTTTACAAAATAGTTTTAAAAATTGCACTGCAATAAATGTTAAAGTACGAATAGAATTCTTTTTAAACTTGTTTACGTATTATGTCGAAAATTTCTCTTTTAAAATACAGCAGACGAGAAATTAATTTAATTTAACTAAACTTCATTTAATTTTTAAATTCATCTAAATTTTATTTAAATGTTGAATTTAGCTACAATTGAAACAAATTTTATTTAAATTTGGAATTTAACTAAATTTTATTTAATTTTAAAATTTATCTCAATTTCATTTAAATGTTATGTTTATTAAAAAAAGAATTTTTGAAATGTCACTACAATTCTAAAGTACGAAAAGAATTTTTTTAAATCTATTTATTTATTATCCCGAAAATGTCTCTTTTCAAACCAACCGTAAGAGAAATTAATCAATGTAAAAATAATAATAAATAGAATAATTTTAGACTCTCTGTAATTTTAATACAATTAGATAATTCAGCGTTCACAACATTTTTCGCGTACAGAGCCAGCCGACCAACTCAGCTATATCAAATATTGCTATAGTGATGTCGAAGGCGAACGCGAGAAACAGAAAATCACGTTCTGTTTCGAATTCAACAACTTTCAGTGTGCGCCCCGGCCCCACCCCGCCCATTAATGTGGTCGAAGGACGCGGTTGCCATAGAAACGACGAAAAGTTGAAGAGGGCAGCACCTCAATATGGTCGAAAATGTAGTTAGATATATATATATATATCGGCCGTCCCCACTCCTGACCCTTGCCGCATCTAAGTAAAATATCTTTGCGTGGACATAGGAAACACGGGACTAGGCACGCCATCCTAACTTGGGCGAGCAGGGTTGAATCCACGGGAGGGGGGAGAATCCCATGAGTGGGGAGATCCGCCATATTACGATGTGCCATTTGATTATTCGCACGAGCATTTTTTCCGACCAACTGTGCATGAAAATATAAAAATGTGGGCGCTGCCATGTTTGTCGTGGGACATCAAAAGGTGGCGGACCTCCCCCCTCATTGCATCACCCACGCAATGACATGCCTAGTCCCTTGTTTCCAATGTCCATGACTGCTACTAAAAGAAGATGTGATTGAAGCCGTCTTTTGCCCATGTGAATTATAGGTATTATAATTTTTGAAGTTTTAAAACTGAAAAAAAACTATTGCAATTATTTCGTGACCTTACATTGAAAAATTTAACGTAGAATCCAAATTGCAATAAGTTAAATACCCATCTTTCTGTTTTTTTTGCATGATACGTAAGGGATACTATGTGGACACTATAACCCTAGCAAAAATGCCAAGTAGGTTATCAATAGAAGCTGTTTAAAACCATATAGGATGCAGATAGCTTTCTATGTGCTTTTAAGTGGTTCTTAAGAGCCTGTTTATTTGAATTTGGTTTCTAATTGCTTATATTCGGCACTTTCACGGTACTGGGACTCAGAATAACTTGAAATGTTTTTCTAATAGGCTCTATTAAGCATTGATATGCTACTAAACTACGACTAGAACATTAAGAAATAGAAGATGATTCTCTATGTGGCTCTATGAGGTTTTAAATGGTGAAGTCTAATTCAATTTATCAAACTACAATTCGAAGATCTGATTAGGTTCTGATTTTTCACGAATGAAACAAGGTCAAAACTCCTGCTTTAGCATGTACTATTATAAATTTAAATGGCTAATTAAAATTAAATTAATATGGTTGAAACTCAAGATAATGCTTTCAAAGTGGCTCTACAAGGCACCAATTAGGTACTGCTTTCTCAAGAATGGCAAGTTTAAAATAGCTGTTCTAAAAGGTTCCGTTAGGATTTCTAATGGCAAATAGGGATTAAATTAATCAAATCTAAACTGAAAATAGTGGTTTCAAAGTGGCTCTAGGAGGCAAATATTAAGTTTTGCTTTCTCGCGAATGGCACAAGTACAAAACTGCTTTTCTAAGAGGTTTTTTTATGAATTTGCATGGGAACTTGGATTTAAATTAATTCAATTTCAAAATAATGCTTCCAAAGTGGTTCAATGAGGAACCTATTATGTGCTGCTTTTTCACGAATGGCACAAGTTTAAAATTGCTGTTCTAAGAAGTTATATTAGGATTTTTAATGGCAAATCAGGATAAAATTAATCAAGTTCAAATTTAAACTTGATTAATTTTATTTTGAGTTAACTCAAAATAATGCTTTCAGGGTGGCTCTACGAGGCACCTATTGGGCTCTGCACTAATGTGGTTCTATTAGATATCTATTAGGCTGCATTTTATGGAAATTTTCAAAAGTACAAAATTTGCTTCTTTAATAGCGGGGTGGCCATAAGATTAAATTTTCAAATTTCCCTGACATTTCCCTAACTTTTTCCTGACATTTAGGCGAATGTCACTGACAGAAAAGTATTGCAAAAGCGAATAAGATTTTAACAATACGCCAAGCAAAACAATAGAATCCAAACTATCAATAAATATATTTTTGCTAAATAAGTTTTTTACAATGAGCATTGTGCAAAATAAAATGAAAATTGTAATAAATTTTAACTTGTAGAAAATTTGCTTTCATAACTTATAAATAACTTATACATAACTTATACATATTTTTAATTATTGATTAGGAATTGTTATTTTAGATTTAAATCTAAGTTAAAAAAGTATTATGAAATAATCAAATAATAATTTCAATCGAAAACTACATTTTATGGAGGTTTCTATATAGCAGAAAATGTTTGTTTCCTAAGGTTATTAAAATGTTTTTCAATTACACTGCTATTTATTTTTCATCTGTTTTAAATAGTTTTCGAACTGTTTAAATATATAAAAAAGGTTATTTCGCCCTTTGTGAAATAAGTGACATTCAATTATTTGTTTTTCACATTTTTAATTGTTGTTTTGGAAAAGTTATTAAAAATTTGTGACTGTCGTTAATTTTATGGAAGTATATGTATAGCGTAAAATTATTCGTTTGCCATTGAAGTTATTCAAAACTATAGTACTTGATTTTCTTGATTATTTCTTACTTTTGAATCGTTTTTAAACGTTTTGATTATTTAAGGACCAAAAGTATTGAGCCCATTCTGAAATAAGTGAAATTCGATTCTTTCTTTCACATATTTGAAAATATTTTTCTAAGAACTGTTATCTCGCATTAGAAACTGAGTAAAAGAGTATTATAAATTACAGTAAAACCCTTCAATAGCCCTCCCTTCTATAGCCTTTCCGAAAATTGACGGCGTGCCGCAGGTAGGTGTAACAGGAGCTGTGCGGGGTGCGTGGGGTCTGCGGTAGTCACTCAGACGAACACTCAAGTGTGAACAAACAAAAGCGGAGCGGGCTAAAATAAGTTAGTTCCCACCCACCGCCATCCCCAAAATCGGCGCTATAAAAGAGTTTCACTGTAATTGGATAAATTAAAAACTGCGCGTTTTATGCAGGTTTATGAATTCCAGAAAACGGCTTTTTGTCACAAAGACTATTAAAGCATTTTTGCATTTCACATTTCCTAATTGTTTATTTACTTCAGATAGTTTATAAACTTTTAAAATATTTTTAAAAAATATTAAGTTATTTTTGAAATATATAAAATTTAATTTTAATTTCTTTTTACACAATTTTTGCATCAAAGTCTCTCGAAAATTTTCAATTTTTCTAAGAACTACTTATTAATCATAACCGAAATTTGTTAACCAAGATACATGTGCAACGATGGAAAAATGAGTTCAAGCGCGCCCTTGAATAAAAGTTTAGTCAGTATAGGTTGGGTTCGAATCCTCAGCGAGTGCGATTTTTCAAAACGTTCAAGCGTGCGATTATATCTGTAAGTACCGCTTTGGCGAATTGTATACACGTGATCTATGCAAAATTGATATTATATAACAATAAGTGAAGTAATAATTTTGTTTTTGAGCAATCGGACCTAATACAAAATACATCGGATCCTAATAATTTCCAGTTCGAAAGTTTCTAAATGCCAGATATAAAACCATATACAACAGACATACAAAACCAACTTTCAAATGTTAATAGAATCTGATAGAAACCAAAACTTTCAGGTGGCAAATACACTCCAATTAGAAACCACATAAAAACCGATTAGGTAATGCTTGGGATCTGATAGATATGCATTGCGAGTACCTAACATTAAACACATCGGATTATAATCATATCCAATTCGAAAGTTCCTAGATGTCAAATAGAAAACAATATAGAACAGGCATACAAAACCCACTTTCACTTGTTAATAGAACCTAATAGAAGTCTTACCCTCTCCACTCAACTTCTCCGCACGCCCCTGACTGAGCGAGAGCGTTGTGTCGAGCCAAGCCAGCGGGGGAGGGGGGGGTCCCCTTTGTCCTAATGAGGCATGAAATGCCAAAAAAAATGTTATAGTTTTTCAATCAGCAAATTAAAAATATTATAATCCCTGAATTGCTCGAATTCTCTGAATTTCTTGAATTCCCTAAATTCCTTGAGTTCTCTGAAGTCCTTGAATTCTTCAGGATTAAATTATTTTATCTGTTAAAAATTTATGATACGTGGATATAAAGGACAACCCTCGTATCGACCCTTACATAAATACATAAACGTCCACAGTTCTGAAGGCGCTATAAGTAACATCTGTGAACGTTCCAATCCACAGGAACCCATCTGTGCACCATGAAATTTCGATGTGCACAGTTGTCCAAGTGACAAGTGTGCACGTTTAAATTTTGACGAGCACATTTGACACGTGTACAGTTTGTCCGCCTGATCAACGAAGGGCACAGTTGTCCGTCTGGCCATCGACGTGCCCGTTTGGGCACGTGCAAAGCTGTCCCCATCCCCCATTTCGCGTAAGCGCACCGAAATTATTTTTTCTACGTTCAAAGAATTTCGGTAAAACTCAACGCGGCCTAATAAAAGATCTCTTTCTAGAATATTTCCAGATGATTGATTAATGGTAAATTTTAGTATGAGGGAAAATCGGGTAGCTCCGGTCAATCATGATTTTAAATAAACCGTACTTTCTGAGATTTTAAATTAACAATTTTATCTTTTCAAATTTTCCCAAAGAATAATTTGAAAAATATAGACACATATCTCACAACTAGCCTGAACCAATTTATATTTATGTGGGCATGCATATCTATACAATTAACAGAAAATTGAAAAAAAGGTTTTATCTCTAATAGTTTAGGATAAACCTCCAAAAGTTAGTTGTTAGTTCAAAAAAAGCACTTGTTTTTTTATTGTTTGTAAAATATTTTCTTTTATATGCATTTCATATATAAGTTCTTTGTCATTTTATATAAAAAATAAAACGCTTTTATCATCATAACGAAGATTCGTGCATGTTTCAGCAATTTAAGTGTTACTCTCCATAGGTTTTTTTCAAAAATATACAATAAAAGTATCAAAAAAATTGTAATGGAGTTTTGTTAGAAAGGGCGAGCATGATTTTTTTCATTTAGGACTTAAGGACCGAGTCGTTTAAGCCTTTCTAAGTAAAAATTGGTCCAGAGTACGCTTGATCTCTCATTATATTAGGAGAAAATCAGATTTAAATATTTCGTCTCTAGAAAATAACTACATTTTATAAAATATGAACTAAGCTTATCATAAAATATTTTCTTAACTACAGAAATATTAGATTGGATTTGATTATAATACATAAATTCACTATTGAACTACTTGACCTGTAATTAATAATGAAAGGCTTAATATGGGACCGGTACAACCTGAATCTCCCACATCGCATGAACTCTCTACATTTTTTATTACTGTTGTACGTTTTAGTTTTCATTTCTTAGAATATTAAAGGGAAGGTTTCCATATGAAAAAATATTAAACGAAGAATGTTTAAAAATCTAAAAAATTTTAATAGGTTGGGTTGTTGATTTCAATACCACTGCTACTGGCGACATTTCTCGTCTATGAAATCCTACCGGAATTGAAAGATATGCATGGACATACACTTCGAAGTCACGTTGGCCCTTTGATAGTTGCATATACTGTCCTAGTGATTGTAAACGTTACACCTCAAGATAAAATATCTGATTTTGCTTGTTATTTTTTCGGTGGGTTATCTAATTTAATACAATTAGTAATCTTATAGTAATTATCTATAATTTTAATCATTAAGGGCACTAATTTTTTTATTTAACTATTTATTACATATTTACACGATGTCGCGAAGAGGTCTTTAAAATGTCGTAAAGATATTGTAAAGAAATTCTCCATTTTGTTGTCCACTGTAATCTTTCAATGGTAACTTTAATGCATTTTGCGGACCTTACGGCAGTTCTCAGAACTCTAGGATATTCATGACTGATTGATTTTGTTGAATTTTGTTAGACTTTAGGAAATTTCTTGTCCTGACTCTAAGAAATTCGCGAGCTTAAATGATTTCACGTGACATATTATTGGTATCCCCTATAACTGTTCAAAACACCCTACACGGTAATAAGCGTTGAATTCAGAAAAATTAAGAATTTGTATTCCTATGAATAAGCGACTTTTCCTCCGTCTAAGAGTCCCTCAACGGAAATAGAAAAAGTGCAAATCCTATTCCTCTAAATGGACTCAGTAAAATGTAATGAAAGCATTTATTTAAGCTATTTTTTATTATTATATCTTTTTAAAACTTATAAATTCGAAATATGAACAGACTACAGGTTACAGATTGCAGAGTACAGGCAGACACCTTCGTAAAAGTAGTTTTTTCTGACTCAGGGGGTCTTAAAACGTGGAGATTTGATGAAAACCGACAAAGTGAAATTTATATAAAACTAATACCTCTCATTAGGATCAGAATGTAAAAATTGAAAAAAAATCTCGGTCTTAATATTCTTCAGAATTATAGAAATCGCAAAAATACTTTATAAATAACTTAAGGATTTATTTAAAAAATGAACAAAATCATTACTTATAAAGCTGAAAACTCCCAAATCTTGACCATACCATTTCACAAGCGAATTTAATGGAAGTAAAACATAAAAAAGAATTAACTACGCAAAAATATCGTATAATTGAAAGTTGGTCCAAGCTTCCATTGTGTGATCATGTCGCATAGTGTGATAGAAAAAGCGTTACCCCAGCTCTACTACATCAAGGGAAATTCAAGAATCTGTTTACATTATCAATGTGAACATTATAGATTCTTTTGGTGTTAAACACTAACATACATTTCACCAACTAATTTTTTAATAAATATAATATGCATGAACATGGGCATAATTTCATGTAAAAATTCCAACAACAACAAAAACTAGATTTATACCTAAAAATAAAGGTTTCAGCTCAGATTAGTTCTTTTTCATTCAGAGACGATACATAATGACGCTTATAATGAGAAAAAAGGAACAAAAATCATCATTGCTTATGATAAAAATCAAGCCAGTGTCTACTAGAAACAAAAAATTGGCTATTTTTAGCAAAATTTCGGTATAGACTCGGCTCGTCAAATAAACATTTTTTTCAGAAACTTTTGTGATTGAAATAGAAATTCATCTTTTGAATTGAAAGAGAATGTGCTATTATTTACAAAATATACGCATTGATATTTATTTCAAACCTAATATCACAAACTACGTAATTTATTATATTGGTGTACAATTTAGAAGAATATTCTAGTTAAATTTCAATAATTGTTCATTATATCTGCTTTGAATCGCGCACCAACAGCGACGAATGAGAGTTGCTGTGCTGAGCAAGCGCAGTAGCTCAACATGCCTAAGTTGGGATCACTGACCGGGCAACATGAGCTTACTCACTACTGACGAGAAACTCGACCTAATGCTTTCTAGGATAGCACTTTTAGAGAAAGCAGTATCTAGACTTACTGTCGAAAATGGCAGCCGGGTTGACAAAATTTTCTGATTAACGCAAAGATTGAACATCCCTTTGATAGTAGAAACGTATACAGGTGGAGATATTATGACTTCCGATAATTATGAGGACCACGGAATAGAATCAATAATCACCGGAAAAGAAAAATTAACTGGTTAATAAACGATGAGAATGATGGTAACATCGAGGATGAAGAAAGTAACGTAGAAGGAAACGTGAATGGGGAGAAAAACACGGAGGAAGCACGTGAAAGGCAAGAAAATCGACCCCTCGTTCCAATAAGACCGTCTAGTGTATATTTTGTACGCAGTACTCATTAGCGTAATTCCTCTATAATTTTTCTACCTCTCCCTATCCCCTTTCTTATAAAGTGGTACGATCAACCCCTCCCTCCATCCTCTTGGGAATCCCCCCCCCTCCATACTTTTTCATTACTCTCTTCAGTCTCTACCTTCCTTCTTGTGGGCAAAACAGCCATGCTTCATTCTCTATTCCGTCCGTTCCTGCTGCCTTAGATTTTTTTAACTTCCTTATCTGTTTCTCTATCTCCTCGTCATTTATGTCCTCTTCATCTACCTCCCTCGTTCTTCTACTCCCCTCATCTCTCTTCCGCGTATCTAACCCCTGAAACGCATATTTGAAAAATTTCCTCCAATCGTCGCTCCCTATCTTCTCACTTATCCCCGCCCTGCATTTCCTAAACCTATTAATTATCTTCCACACGTCCCCTTCTGTCTTTACACTTCTCAACTCCTCGTCCAGCTCCTTTTCTTTTCTCTGCTCCTTCTTCTTACACATCGCCCTAAACTCCTTCCTCATTTCTACGTACTTTTCGCGGTTCTTTCGTTCCACTTCCTGTACTTCTTTCACACCTTTCTCTTTATCATTTTACAATCCCTATCCCACCACGGCTTCACCATTCCTTTTTTCTTATTCCTAAATACCTTCTTTTGCATACAACATTTCACTTTCTCTTTCAGATCCTTCCATATCTCGTTCACCGACTCCTCCTAATAAGACAGTCCAGTGTCATCCCTACCAATGCTAGTGAAAATAACGTGGACAAAACAGTTCTATCTGTGAGACCACCGAGAGTTCATAACACCATGGATCTAAGACAGCCCCCTCCTGTTACTATTCCCGCTAAGGAAATAGCAAGAACCATAAAGACTCTAACCGGGCAGGATGAAATGGGGGTAGAAAACTTTATACGATCAGTAAAAAAGACGTGGAAGTAAAATATTCAGTGCAATCAGAACATACAAATAGCATGGATAGAAAGATTGCCATTCAGATAGAGGAAAAAGAATCCCTCAAAAGACATATGCTGAACTTGAGAAGAGAAATCGAACTGCAAGTTAAAGCTCAAAAACCAAAGAGCCTATGCGAAGCCCAGAATCAGGCTGCGGAGGTGGAGGTCTGGTTTAAAGAATCCCAACTAGTACGCCCACCTGTACAGCCGCCTTTGCGAACGCACCCTTGGGCTCCGATGCGCAGTGGCGTACCAATGATAAAATCTTACCAAGCACAGACTGCCAGAAACCACGTGTCCTGAACAGCTATACCGAATTCGAAAATGCCGCTTCAACAATGAATGCAGTTGAATTGTCATAAGTGCGGAAAGCCCGGACATTTAGCAGCACAATAATATGCTAAAATGCAACATTTTCAGCCAGGATAGTTCCAAAATCGACCCCCACAAAACCCTGTGAAGAATATTGAAGAAATCGAGAACCAAGAGGACGGGCAGAATTATTAAGAATTTCACGAAGTGAGTCCCGCAGAGATAAATAAACAACTAGACTACGAGGAGAATGCACAATTTCAAATATCAGCGGCAGATTGTTATCCATCAGGGGCAAACATTCAAATGGTATAATTAACAGTTTACTAGTCGACTCTGGTTCAGCGATTAACCGTATGAAAGAAAACAATGTGCCAACGGAATTCAAGGTGTTTTCCATGAAAAAATATTTCGTAATGGGAAAGGAACGATACGACTCACATTATGCCACTTACATCAATTATCTTGGGAAAAAACATCTTTTCCACATGGTAGGTGACGATATTCCTTTGCCAGAAGCTGGAATTATAGGGTTATCTTTTCTTAACTAATATTGAAGATATAAAATTACGCCGCAATATCTGATTCTAGAAAATAAAAAAATTACCTCTACATGATGATGGACGTTTTGTTAGTGGCAACACAGCTCAAATCAACAGAATAAGCATTGATGTAAATAACCCAGAAATATTCATTGAGGACAATTTCAATATATCGGACGGGATGTAATCAATCAAAGATACTTAATAATTAATAGTAGCCCAGGTCCTTCAGACCGGCAATCTGAAGGACCTGGGCTCATATCTCAGCGGAGCTAGAGAGCATTTTTTCCAAAATCTTAACATTAATCAATATTTTAATAATATTAATTTCCCTGGTCAAAAAAAACCCACATCAATAATTTATCAAAGATATTCAACTAATAGTTCCATATTACAACTATGACAGGAACCCCACACTGATCAAAGTACCGAAATAGTCAACATTAAATCATATAAGCCGTCGGAGTGTCATGAAGGAGAAATATCAACACAAATGGGAGATTTTCTAAAAAAGAAAGTGATACAAAATTTAAAGTCGCCTCATAACTCCCCCATTTGAGTAGTACCGAAAAAAACCGACGCTTCGGAAATGAAAAAAATGGCGAATTGTGATACAGTTCAGAAAGATTAACGAGGATACAGAGCAAGATTCATATGCATTTCCGGTGATAGATGATATCCTAGATCATTTAGGAGAAGATGAATTTTTCTCCGCCTTCGATTCAAGCTCCGGTTTTGACCAAATACCTATGACAGAGGGATAAAAAAATATACAGTTTTTTCAACCTTGGAAGGGCATTTCGAATTTAACAGGATGCCTTTTAGATCAAAGAATGCTCGAGCCACATTTCAACGAATGATGGACGGAGCATTAAAAGGATTAGTAGGAAAAATATGTTTTGCCTATCTCGACGACATTCTTGTATTCGAATCTACCCTAGAGAAACATAACAAAAACCTCTTTATACTTTTTGAAAGACTCAGACAGACAGGTCTGAAACTACAGCTCGATAAGTGTGAATATCTACGCCCTGAACTTGAATACCTCGGATACGTTAGTACCAAAGATGTAGTTAAGCGCAATCCAGGAAAGTTAAAAGCAGTAACAATTTTCAGACAGCCTAGAAATGTAAAATAAATTCAATTATTCTTAGGACTAGCTGGCTACTATGGCAAATTTATACGGAATTTTTCGTGCATAGATAAGCCTTTGACAAAGCTAAGAAACAAAAACACAGTATTTAACTAGACACTCGAATGTCAAGAGAGCGTTGAGCTTTTGAAAAAAAAACGGTGTGAAGTCCCGGTGCTGAGATACGCCGAATATTCAAAATAGTTCCTACTAACAACTGATGCCAGCAACGAAGGTTTAGGGGCAATTCTGTCACAAGGAGGACACCCATGCTGTTATATTTCAAAAACATTAAATGTAGCAGAATAAAATTACAGTACATCCGAAAAGAAACATCTAGCCATCGTTTGGGCGGTGAAACGACTCAGGCAGTATCTGCTAGGAAGGAAATTTAAAGTTCAAACAGACTACCAAGGTCTAACATTGTTAAACAACGTTAAAGATCCTTCATCCAGACTGCTAAGATGAAAATTCAGATTAGAATAACACGAATATGAAATCCAGTACGTAAAAGGGAAACAAAATAAAGCTGGTAACTGCCTATTACGATTGTTTCCAATCACGAATCCTTCAGAAGAATATGTTGAAGAAAACAGTTCAGGAAGTCAGCTCTCTGACGAAGAAACCGCGAGCACTTCAAGAGCAAAAAAACCAGCTCTTGTCAATAAAATGGCCGCAAATGATATCATATCTGATGGAGAAAATTTAATAGGTCAACGATCAGGATTCTATTAGCATTATCTCAAGCCTCCCAAATACCTTTATAGGGTTTCTGTGTATTTTGATAACTTTCTATATCAGCTACTAGGTACCTGTTGAATCACAGTTTTTTCGTAACTTTATATGGTCCCTTAAATTTCGGGATTATTTTCTTCGAAACCCTAGAGGTACAATCAAAATTACGTAGCATTACCAGATCGCCATCGGAGAATTCATGCGCTTCTTTTCTTTTTTTATTGCAATAGTTCTTATTATATTCTTGGGCTTCATCATTATTTTCTTTCGCAGTTTCTCTTAGCTTGTCTAGGCCTCGAGAACTTTCTTGAACATGGTTCTCGAGGAATTCCCTAACATAGTCGATTAATTCGCCGCGCTAATCTACATCGAACAATAATAGACTTCGGTTAGACTTTGTGAATCGATTTATTGTGTTGTTAAGAGAAAACTCCACGCTCTTTAACGTATTACACCTTTGTACACCCGACTTATCGTCCGTTAACTGGTCTAGCATGGGAGACATTACTCTATTAATCCGTTCAACTTGGCTGTTGGTCTGAGGCGAGCTTGTCGCTATTAGAATGTCCTTGATATGATTTTCAGTCAGAAAATCGGTAAATTTTATAGAAGTAAAGGCGCTAGTTCGATCAGAAACTAGGTTATTTGGCCTAATATAGCTTTGAAAATACTGACTAAGGCAACCTATTGCCTCCTGACTCGAAGTCGTTTTCGTTGCATGCATTTTAACGAATCTTGTAAACACATCGACGGCAAGGAACACGTATTTCTTGGCTACTTTCGCATTTGCATTATCAACAGGACCAAAGTGGTCAATGTATATGGTCGCAAAAGATACGTCTCCCTTAGGAACAATATGTAAATAGCCCTCGGCTCTTCCAGTAATAGGTAAAAAGGAGATGCACTTCAAGCAATTTCGCATGCGATTAGCCACTTTCTCATTTAAATTCGGAAGCTAATACGTTCTACTGATAACCTCTTTAGTTTTAGCAGGACCCACATGACCCATTTGATCGTGATATTTAAAAAGGACTTATTTCTCCATATTAGATGGAACATTAAAGAGTATATTATCTCCATTTTTCGGTAAACTACGCCGTTTCGCATTTCGAAAGAATCGAGTTGTCGCTCTTCTAAAGTTTTGCGAAGATCGATTATTTTTGCATCTTGGGCCTGACACACCGAAAGGTTCCACTCAAACGGATTATCTTCAACTATTAAAACGTTAAATGCGCGACTCAACGTGTCAACAGGTTGCATTCGTGTCCCCGGATGATGTTCAAACTCATGATCGAAAATCTGGAGTTCTAAAACCCATCTTTCAATTCTAGGATTAATATCCTTTTTGTGCATAGCTTATTTAAGGGAATTGCAATCAGTCACAATCTTAAACTTGAGTCCGTGAAAATACACTCGAAATCGTCTAAAAGAATATACAATGGAAATTGTCTCGAGTTCGAAACTGTCGTACCTGCTTTCGCATTCGGTGGTCCTTTTCGAGAAAAAGAAGATTGGGTGAAAACGTTTATCATCTTTTTGCTGCAAGAGAATTGAGCCAAAACCAAGGGAACTAGCATGGCAATGAAGTTCTGTTAAATCGCGGGGATTATATATCGCTAATATTGGCTCGCTATCAATGCAAATCCCTGAACATACTTCCGAAAATACTGACACATTCCCAAAAATCTCTGTAAATGAATCACGATCTGTGGTTCCGGGAACCCTTCGATTGCCTCGAGACCCTTTCTCGATGGACTATTTTCTTCTGAAGAAACAATATAGCTTAAAAATTCTATCTCAGTGTTCATGAAAGAGCATTTCTCTAGTCTGATTTGCATTTTATTTTTTGACAAAACAAACAACACTTCTCGCAAAATTTCAATTTGTTCTTCTATTTTTTCGGTTGCCACCATAATATCGTCTAAGTATACGGTTAGTTTAATCGAGTCGGGGGCGACGGCAATATGGTGGAAACCGTCATCCAGATCGATGAACTAAAAAAATTCTTACCCCCTAGAGCATCTATCTGGTCATCGATTAAGGGTAGGGGATAGTTGTCTCGCAGTGTTATTTTATTTAATGTTCTATAATCTACGCAACCTAGTGAATCGCCGCTCTTCTTCTTAGTTAGCATTATAGGCGACGCGTACTTTGAATTACTTGGGCGAATAATCTGTCTGTCAATCAAACCATTTACAATTTTTTCAAGTTTTGATTTTTCATCATATGATAATCGTCTAGGTAAAAAATAAAACCGTTTGTCGTCAGTCAAAGTTAATTTCAGTTCCGCTTTCGTTTCTGGCATTTCTGGGTTTTCGCGTTCTAAATACTCTACTTTAAATTATTCAAAAAGTCTCATTTTCGTTTGATGTGGAATTTTAGGATTAATATTCAATGCAGGAAATCTTTTTTCATCGACGAGACGAACATGAATGTTATGAAGTTCATTAGCTGTAAACTCAAAATTCTCAGATTCTACTTCCCTGCCTACTTTAGCCAGACCTAAACCGAATTTACTTAACACGTCTCGGCCTATGACCAATGATGACATCATTGTGTGATTTGGTACGATGAGAAGCTTTACATCGTTACGAGTCTCGCCATCTAGTATGATACTTGCGTTTATTTCACCTAGGACTGTTAAATTCGACTGATTGATACCCGCGTATTAACGATCTACGTCCTTGGCCCGCTCGATACATTGATTAGACCGCTACATAGGGTAACGACAACTTTCCTGAAGAAGCTGTCATTCTTTAAAGAACCTTCACCGACGAAGTTGACTGATGTTTTCTTGATAGGGCAATCTTTCGCCAGATACCCAGGTTTCTTGCATTCGTAGCACTCCAATTTAATTAGCAGCCGGCATTGTGGAGCGGTGCGTCCGGTTTTGCCACAGTTGTAGCAGGTGATGAATTTCCTGGGATCTTTCTCTCATGCAGGCTTCGTTTCTCAGTTGTATGTCTAGAATGCCGTCCATTAGATATTCGACGATCTCATATTTTTCCACTGGGACCTGGTTTCCGAGGATCAGCTTATTATGGTAGTATTGGTTAAATGGCTCATTTCTTTGCCATTTCCTTTCTTTGTAAAGACGTCGATTGCTCCAGCCCTCTCGGGCGATGATCAAACATCTTTTTCATTTCTGCAAGTAGATCACTCATCTTCATTTCTATGTGTTGCGATTTTGAGTGGAACCAGTCCAAAGCGTTGCATCTCAGTTTGGAAGTAACTAATATCTTAGCTAGGTTATCACCTAACTCGTAGGTGGCACTAAAATGTAGCACTTGTTTTTCCCATTAAGAGAAATTTTGATCATTTCCTTTAAAATGTAAATGCATTATCTAGCGCGAAGTGCGAGAACCAACAGTCGCGCGCCCTAGGCGCGCTCAAATTATGCGAGCGCAACGAGCCGCACGCACAGCGCGCTATGAGACTATGTCCGCGCAGCGGGCAGATTTTTCCGTATATTTTTATGTGATTAATCACTCAGTTGATCCTATGAACAGTATTATTGTTACCTATTGTACTATGCTTTTTTATGTTAAAAGCCCCGCTGAAAAAGAGGTCTATATAATATATGGGTCGTCCTCGTTACTAAAGCGTCACTTGAGTCCTTTAGCATGAGTAAAGATACCCCCGGACGACTCAGCTTTTTCTGTTCATGAGCATTTGAAAATTTTTCTTTACTAAGTTTGACTTAAAATTACTGTATGAATTTTAGTACAATTTAATTACAATGCGACTATATACCAGTTTATTTGAAGTACTCGCATTTGACTAGAGTTAGATATTTGGCCAGATGAGAGGAAAACTGAACAATATTTTAGTGAGCATCGTGAGAAATCTAGTTTGAAAACTTGGGGATCATTGTTAGAAATAGGTGACTCAGTCTAAGAAAAGTAAAGAAAACGGTTCGACTGTGTCGACTGTGTTCGACTGTGTTCCACTGGGTTCGACTGTGTTTTATTTTTAATAACTGCAATCAGTTTATTTTTTAAATTATGTAATTGCAGGTACGGTCACTTACAAATGTAATCGAAGGCTTAAACTCTATGAAAAATCACACCCGCTGGGGATTCAAACCCTACCTGAACAACCTAAAACGTGAATCTATGCTGGACGCTCTACGAGGGGATATTAACTTTGAAGTCAGCTAAAGTCAATCGAACGTTATTTTAATAATGTCGTGCGACTTCAATCGTACTTTCGTGACTTCGTTTGACTCTAGTTTTTGAATTCGTTAGTTGTTGACTTCAATTAATTCAAGCGATGACTGTCAACTTCGTTCTGACTTCGCCCTACCTTCATGGCTCGGTTTGACTCGATGCGCACTGTATATTGCAGCGTGAAGCCCTTTTCGAATATTTTTATACCACTCGATCTTGACCTCGATGAATTCGTTCTGAGTTTATACTGACTCGGCACCTGACTTCGTATTGCCTCGACACTGACTAAGCACGACTCTACACTAATATTTTCTGACTCAGTACGTTGTATGACGACTCTTTCCTTATTATGACGACTTCAAGTACAGTTCTACTGACTTCGTCATTGTTATAACGTCTTTATCGTTACGAGTTCATGCTTTTCATAGTTTTACGTGATTTCGTTAAGACTTCGAAAAAAATTCTAACGTTCGAAACGTTTGACCCTCGACGCTTTAGCTAATTACGCTAATATATTGCTTGGATTCCATTAACAAAATCTGAACCAAAATTTTGCGCTGAAAATTCAGGGTTCACAGAGGAATATTTTTAGTCTTTTTTACACATTTTATTTGAATAGGTGGATTAAAAAATTTTCAATGAAAATATTTAAATTTAATTAATTTAAATTTTAATAACTACATATTTAATTTAAACATTAATTTAATTTGTGATTTTGGTTCAAATTTTAAAGCTAAAAAATGTAATGGATTTATTACCTTCAGATGAAATATAAGTGAAAAAATATTTAAATTTCAATCTAATTTTTCAGGTGAAAAAAAATCGAATGATTATAGTTGTACTAATCGTCTTTATTAATAACCTTAAAATAAAAACAAAAGCAGCTACTACAAAAAATGTATTAAAACATTAGAGTTAAAAATGGTTTAAGATACCAAATACTTAAACTTGATTAATATTCTAACTTTAAAGTTCAGTTTGAACATTTAATCGAAGGCTGGCTGGAATTAAAATAATTACGTCTTAAAAATGAAAAATTTGATAAAATTTTGCTACAGCTAGTAATTATTTAAACATTTTTATAAAATATAAGAATGCGCATTATGTGATCTAGTAAATATTATAATAGTATAATAAATGGTAAACATAGGTAAGTGAAGTAAACGGTGCTTATTTAAATATATTTTAATTTTATTCCTGGACATTATTTGAAGGGTTGCAGTATACAGAATTAGATAACAAACAAAAACAAAATTTTTGAGGAGAGCGAAATAATATTCTGTAAAATCAAAATCAGCCTATAAAGATAAAAACGAAAGTTACTCTCGGGTTTTGAAATTTTTTTAACAGCAACTGCAAATTTATTCTTTAACTTTAAAAAATAACAAAAACTTTCTCTCGAAATATGAGGAGGTTGAATAAGAATAAAAAATAGTTTATACAAAAAACTTATTCTGTTCCGGGCTTTTACTAAAAATTGAAGATTTTAGGTTGGAATTTGATTATCATATAAAATATAAATCATACGAATGAAAAAAAAAATACAATGCTTTTACATGTACAGTCGAGAATGGCGCAAACTCGCGAAATAACGGCGGTAATATAGCGCTACTGCGCTTACGTGATATTGGTGGTAGCTTCCTGGTAAAGAGTTCCAGATAGTCCAGTCATCTGGTCGGAAAAATAGGACGAAGATGGTAATTTCTGGGGCAGAAATTTTTTTTCTCTTAATTATTTCATTTGGGGGTGCATAATGTGGGGTCACCTTTGGCAGGTGCTAACACGCGATCTATTATAGTTAGGACAATGTTTTTTTTAATTACAGGTATTTAGGTCTACTCTAATTCATGATGTAAAGATTTGGAAACACAAAATCAAACGATTCTTCGACCGACAATGTAATAATAAATTGTAGAAAAACTATTTCATCTGTCTTACTGTCTCGGCAAAATAAAAACAAATTAGAGCTATCAATGCAACTCGAACATATGACTAGGAGATAAATAAGGCGGTAAATCGTTGATGAAGATAAAGGCAGTATATAAAGTGAAATACAATGATTGGCCAAGTTTCCATAGAATTACTCATGAGGCAGCGCGAACTTAAATTAAATTTAAATTTAAAGATTTAAAGGAAATTTTTTTGTAACTAAAATAAGATGACATTAATTAATTATGCTTTACTAAATGCTATTAATATTTAAAATTTCATTTTGTAATTTAACAGAAATATTTCGAAATTTGTTTATGAATATAGATTCAATAATACATCTGTGATAAGTATTTTTTTCAATAGCTGATATTTTAATATTGCTCAATTCGAAATCGAAATAGTATTAGAATTCCAAGAGTGTTGTGACAAGCCTGTACTTAAATTCCCAATTGTACAATCTCTTAAAATATTAGCTACTGATAAAAATACTTATCAAAGACGCAATATTGAATCTATATTCATTAACAAATTTCGAAATATTTCTGTTAATTTACAAAATGAAATTTTAAATATCAATAAAATTTACCAAAGCAGAATTAATGTCATCTTATTTTAGTTACAAATAAATATTTCTTTAAATCTTTAAATTTAAATTTAATTTAAGTTCGCGCTTCCTCATCAGTAATTCTATGGAAACTTGGCCAATCATGGTGCTTCACTTTATATACTGCCTTTATCTTCATCAACGATTTACCGCCTTATTTATATCCTAGTCATATGTTCGTCGTTATTTCCATACACTTAGCACGGTTTCATAATCGTTAATAATGTAGTTTTTACGTTGAAAAAGGCCTTTTCAATTTTATGAGGCTTTCTCCTTTTACTCATCCTCAATATTTGTTTGGAGTCTTACTTTTTTAAAACTTTAATAACGTATAAACTATTTTAAATATGTCATAAAAAAAAATTCACACGTATTGACTCCAAAATTGGAATGATTGTTGTTTCGCTTACAAATCGTTTTAAATTAAGGTATTATTTTTTAAATATTTTTCACTCATAAATAATAACTTTTTTTCAACTATTTATATTTATTTTTATTAATTCATCTGTTGACCATTTTTAGACTTGGATATCAGGATCCGAGCAACAAAAAACAACAAAAAATACCCTTTCCCAAAAAAATTATTGTGTTCCGGGACGAAATCCTGGTCAGAGATCCTGACCTCATATTATGCACCCCTAAATGAAGTAGCTAAAAGAAAAAAAATGACTGCCCCAGAAATTATCATCTAAAAGTAACACATGACTGAACTAAGAAGGCTAAAGGACTCAGCGTTATTTGCTAATACGAGCGTCTCTGAGAGCCTCGAATATTTAACATTGTACGAAGCATCTTATTTCGACTCTAATCTTAACTATACGCAGTAATATATTTTAACGAGGATTCACTGAATAACGTACCTTTTACAAAAGGTACTTTATTGAAATGAATTAAAGTAAGATCTATATCAAATTTAATTTTATTAGACTATGAAACAGTTACTTATAGATATAGAAATGATGTGATCTAGTAATCTCAACTTAACACTTTAGAAAGGGTACTTGTACTCGAGAAACAGTGACTAATACCATAATAATCTGTAATGTAATACAGCACTCTTCATACAAATTATTTTTCCATTTTTCTGCGTGGAGAAAATGTCTTCACGGTTATTAGTTCTATTGGCGTGGGGTACCGAGTATTTGAAAATAATATAAGCGTAAACTCAAAAGCGATCGTGCCGCTAGGAACAACAGAGCTTGTCTGGAAATTCTATATTTATAGTTAGATTGCAAAATGCAGTCAATGGGGCGAAAATTGTGTCACAGGTGTATCTTAGAAATGAGAATTTACTTCGATCACGTCTGCCATAAATCACACAGCAAATAAAGACTTATACCTATAATCAGTATTTGTATTTAATCACATTCTTCTTCATACATGGAGAGAAATCGAACTTCAAAACCTAAAGATTACACAGCCACACAAAAAAGTATGGGGATCTCGTAACAAGACACACGTATTCCTATGGATCTTGGGGCGCTGAATTCAAATTCGGTATCAAAAATCACCCACCACGTCATGGTTAAGCCATAGCCTCAAAAAATCACGAAAAATCATGCACTGAGGCCAATAAATTTCAAAATAATTCCAGTGATGAAAATTTTCACTTCAAAAACATGTCGACAACTGTGAAGGACCAACCCTTGCCTGATATCAACTTATTTAACATAACTTTACCCAACAGAACCTGACCTCACCTATCCTGAATTAACAGAAATTTATTGAACTACACGTAAAGCTCTGGAAGCATATTTTCCCAGTAGCAAATGTGTGCCATCGAATGGGTCAACTCGAGCCTTACCTAGAAATAAATCTAACCTAGCCTAACCTAACCTAACCTCACGAAACACAATTAAACTGATTGTGTTGTCCCGTTGTGTTTGCGGTACGGTTTGAATCAGCTTGGGCTTAACCTGCAAAGAGGTCAAACCTATCCTAACCTTAAAAAAACCTGACCAAACCTAACCTAACCTAACTTAACTTCACGTAACACAATTAAACTTATTGTATTGCCCCATTGTGTTTGCGGTACCGTTTCATTCAGCTTCGGCTTAACCTACATAGAGGTTTAACCTATCCTAACCTAACAAAACCTGACCTAACCTAACCTAGCCGAATGAACTTCAACTGCACGTGTAGCTATGTAAACGTATGGCTCTCAGTCTTAAATGTGTGCTATATTTAATAGGTTAACTCGATCTTAACCTTTAAATGAATCTAACTTGACAGAACCTAACGAAATTTTGCTTAATGTAACACAACTTAACTTAAGTGTTCCCGTTGTAACACAATAAAATTCATTTCATTGTACTGCAGGTGGTTAAAAATTTAGACGCACATTACTCATTTGAGAAACTTAGAACTACAAGTAGAATTAACCCCATTTCAATTAACGTGACAATGTTTGTATCAATTAAAATGTAGAACTGTAACTTAAACATGCAAATGAATAAGAGTTCTATTCAAAAAAATTTTCTCTCTGCTTTTCTTAGACTTAAGGGATATATTTATACTATCTTTCGTGTTTACATTTTATCTTGCTTTTTATCGTAATTAAATTGATTTATAGACCTACTTCAGTCTATTTTCTGCCTGCTATAACGTGTCCTTTATTCATCGAAGGAACGATGCAAAGGCTTACGTTTAAGACCTACATTCGTTTCCCTTTTCAACATCCAGCAAAAATCAGCCATCATAACCGGGTCCCATCTACCCTGATATCGTTGTTCCATCACTTTTATGTCTTGATAAAAACCTTCTTCTTGAAGGTTCTTCGCTGAAATCACCAACAATCAATCAATTTTCGTCATGTGGCTCACGAAATTAGTATCTCTTGTCAATATTCGAATCTGTGGTCCATCAAAGACTCCTTCTTTCAATTTAGGGCCTGAAACATTAGGGAGTTTAAGGAATATATACTGATAGCATTGTCCATCTTTGTCTAACGCCTTGACAAATTGCTTCATGAGCCCAAGCTTTATGTGGAGCGTTGGTGATAAAATTTTTTCTGGATCAACGAGGCTTTGGTTGATGATATTATGAGAACCAGGTTTGAATGGATCTCTTAAGGACCAATGTTTTTTGCTGCAATGATTGACTCGATCTCTGATATACCACAGGCATATAAAGCATGGCTCTCTCGTGAAACCCGATTGTTGGCCTAATATCATTGTTATGATTTTGAGATCACCACATATTTGCCATTTGTAATTCGTGTAATTAACTTTTTCAAGAAGCATTTTAACATTGTTATATTTTTGTTTGATGGCCGTTGAGTGAGCTATATGGATAGGAGCGTAAGTATTCGTCTTATGCAGTACAACAGCCTTAATGCTGCGTTTTGACGAATCAATGAAAAGTCGCCATTCTTCGTCTCTGTACACATTTTTCTTCAAGTGGTTCATTAGTCCGTTAACGTCAGTGCAGTACACTAAAGATGTCTCTTCGTCTTTAACGAAAAACTTTCTGAATTCGTTGTCCCTGTCGTGATAGAATGAAACGTTTGTCTTTGGCTTTAGAAGATTTCTTCTTTTTAGAAATGAAGCGGCAAATTCAGCGCCGTCTTTCGGTAATCCAAAATCTCTAATAAAATCATTTAGTTCTAGTTGCGACACTAATATTGGTGGCGTGCATTTTTATTGATTTTAATTGCTCTTGTGACTGTGCACACAATTAATGTACGAAATGTTATTTTTATTTTTGGTGTTAAACCCTTTGACGGAATTCATGCAAAAGTAGCAGTCCTTCGCAATAACGGGTTTTTTCCATGTGGTTGGTATAGAGTACCGCAAACATAACGGGACAACACAATCAGTTTAATTGTGTTTCGTGAGGTTAGGTTAGGTTAGGTTAGGCTAGGTTAGATTTATTTCTAGGTTAGGCTCGAGTTGACCCATTCGATGTAGCACACATTTGCTACTGGGAAAATATGCTTCCAGAGCTTTACGTGTAGTTCAATAAATTTCTGTAAATTCAGGTTAGGTGAGGTCAGATTCTGTTGGGTAAAGTTATGTTAAATAAGTTGATATCAGGTAAGGGTTGATCCTTCACAGTTGTCGACATGTTTTTGAAGTGAAAATTTGCATCACTGTCATTATTTTGAAATTTATTTGCCTCAGTGCACAATTTTTCGTCATTTTTTGAGGTTATGGCTCGACCATGACGTGATGGGTGATTTTTGATACCGAATTTGAATTCAGCGCCCCAAAATCCATAGGAATACGTGTGTCTTGTTACCAGATTCGCACACTTTTTTTGTGTGGCTGTGTTATTTACGAGCAATTCAATGCGTTCCAGGGATTCTCCCTCATTAGTTTTACGTGGGTCGATGGAGAGTACTGCGAGAGTCCGCACACGGCTACACTGAGCGTCACTGAATTTTTTCTCTATTGTTCTCTTAAATTTGATCATTAAACAAAGTATAAACATTTTATCTAAGAACTGGCTTAGTCCAAGCTGATAGAGTAATATTTAGATGACGTATTTTATAACTATATAAATTCCCCTGAATTTTTATAATTTAATTGATGAAAAACGTTGGTTCTTAAAAATAACAGTTGTAAAGTACATAAATAAAATGTTTCAAGTAGAGACATGTCAGAGATTTGTATAGAATTTTGCAAGGTTTAAGTATGAGTATGTACTGTAATGAAGTTTTCGAAACTAAATTTGTAGAATAAAAAAACTTCCTCGGGCTTTGCCGAAGCCAGAACCATAGACTGTTGAAGCCAAGCGTCCGTGATTAGTAAAGCACACGCAAGCTAACACCGCCAAATTCGATAATAAGCTACTGCAATTAAGTTAGGTAATAAGAAACAGAGTTGTTTTAAGAAAAGAGCGAAATCCGACCTAATTTAGATTAAAGATTAATAGTAGGTAACTAACCACGATCGCGAGAGGTCGGAGTTGACGAAAACGTGGCAGAAGAGAATCCGGACAGCACATTGGAGAGGACGATGGACAGGAACTCCCAGAATCCGCTGCACCCGATCAGAGACAGGAGGAACATCACCAGGAGACACCGACATTAATTAACTATTTGACAGTTCATAAATATTAAGCAGACATCACCGTGAATCCGCCGTGCACCAAAAATCGTAGGTAAAAGTGTCGGATACAAGCATGACAGCGCAAAAATTCCGCGCAACTACGAGAGGTAGCACTAATTAGGCACCATCACGGCCGTCGGCCACGTTTAACCAAGAGAGGAGGCTACCGAGATATTGGCTTGGTAATTGCAGAGCGGCACAAGGTTACCCTGCATACGGCATCGAATCAGGCAGTTAAGACTGCAGACGGTACGGTCAGCCAAGCCCAGGCCACGTGTTATCTCCCTATTAAAATCCATCGTATTTCGCGAATGATGAAGATCCGTATTGTCCAAGAATGGGTGAACAAGTATTCTTGGGTATGAACTTAATCCACACATGTAGAATCGTACAGGATGGGAGCAAATGAACATGGTTTATGGCGGACTACCCAGAATTAGTCAACTATTATATTAAAGCGGGTACCAAATTGGAAGTAGAGAGGAGGGACGCAGATCCGGCCACATTAGACCGGTGTTGCGGCCTTAAGGAAATCACAGCTGAGAAGCAAAAAGAACTGGATACGTTAGTTGCCAGGATTATTAGGCCCCGCCGAAGGTTTTGAAAGATATGAGAAAAGAGGTGACACAAATGTTGGCCGAAAGCAGTCTTGAGTTTTCGAAAATCGGATTGTCCAGTCCCGTAGTAGTAGCCCGAAAGGTGGATGGGAAATATCTATTTTGTGTGGACTACCGTTGGCTCAACAAGGTCGCCAAAAATTATGCGTATCCTTTGCTAAAGATGGACATGATCCTCGAGCAAATTAGAGCTGCAAAGTGTGTAACGACTTTAGATTTAAAGTAGGGGTACCACCAAATCCTGATGGCCGAAGACCATCAGGATGACCGAGTCCACAGCGTTTACGGTCCCTAGAATGGGGCTTTTCAGATTACAAGGATGCCTTCCGGACTGTCAGGAGCCCCTGCGACATTCCAGCGACTGGTAGACTCCCTTATAGCCCCAGACATGGAACCGTATGTCTATGCATATTTCGATGACATATTCATCGTTAATGAGACGTTCAAGGGTCACCCGGAATGGGTAGCTCGAGTTATAGACCACTTACAAAGCTCTGGAGTGACATTTTCCTTCATCATAAGTATTACTTTTAAAATATTCATTTCGCCTTTCTTACATTATATTTAGTGTTACTCTACATAAGGTATTATATTTTGAGCAGTCAGATAAAAATACTTTTTAGGATAAGATAAAATATATAGATACCTCTCGAAATACCTCACGATGTTTAACGTCTAGAACTTTAAATTATTGCTAATGTCACCATTTAGAAAAATAATCATTTTTACCATCCAGAAATAGTTATAAATCCTGTGAAATAGTTTTTTTTTTTTATCAGAATTTGTTGTCACTTCTACTATTCTTGTAGTTCGTCTAAAACTTTACTATGTGACCTAGTACTTTTACCTCTGATTTTAAGAACCATTTTTCTCCGTGTAGAGTATAATGAACACAATATAATATACACAAAATATTAATTACGGTATTAATATTCTGATATTGTATATATATTTTTATTTTTAAATTTTGCGAAATATTCAAATATCATTAAAATCGCCAATTTCTTTATTTTCTTTCAAATACGGATCAAGATATAAATAAGACTATCAAAATATAACATAATTATAATATTAGCATTGATAATTTCTGTATATATGCGT
>NC_046666.1:94593191-94595135 GCF_010883055.1 Belonocnema kinseyi
TGCAGCATTAACTAAAAAGGGTTAATTTAATAACCGGACTTATATTTATTGATAAAAAATAGGGGCTTCTCATGGAGATAAAATAAGATTCTCTTTAGAAAAACACAATTTTATTTAAAATACGAGGATACATTAGTCTCTAATTCCTACTCTAGTAGAATAAATGAATATACGAATTATTAGTATGAAAATCAAAAGTAAAACCGTAGGTTATTTTCGCAATGAGTTATCGTAAGAAGATTAATACTCGCTTTTAGGGAGAATAATTTTATAATTGTAGACAGATACGTTATAGGAAAGGTCAATGACACTTTCTGCTCTCAGGTGGATGCCTTTTCACAATAGACACCTGATATTTTCAGAGGTTTAATCCCTTACTTAGTATAATGAGGCTATAGCCCTTGCACGTAGTCACTTGGAGACACTCCCAGGTAAATATAATTAATAACTATGCGTCTTTTGTCTCTATATGGCCTGTTGCTCAGGACCTAATCCCTAGGTGCGAAAAGAAGCTACTTAAGACGTCCGATTGCGTAGTGAGGTCTCCGGCCACTCGGTCATCCTGTCTTTGTTTTTGCGGGATATTCCTGATTTCTTGCTCAATTTCGAGCATCCATCGATAACTTATTGTGTTGATTGTGACTCGGGTTTCTTCTCAATTTTTCTGATAACGATTGTTATCGAGCCTCCTACTCAGTACATCTGCCATAATGTTGTCCTTTCCCGGTAGGTGTTCGATCCTTATATCATAGTCCTTTATCGCTAGGATCCATCGAGTCAATCTCGCATTGACGAATTTGCACGTTTTGAGAAAGGTTAATGATAGGTGATCATTCCGATTGATGATTTTCGCACCGTGTACATACGTGCGAAATTTCTGTAGTGACCAAAAAACAGCAAGTAATTCTTTTTCAGTTGTGAAATACGTCAGATACGGCCCTTTTAATGTGCGGCTCGCTAATGTTATTATTTCCTTCTCTTTTTCATTGTTTAATTGATATAAAACAGCGCCTAAAGCGTAATTTCTGCCGTCTTTTTCCAAGTAATATTCTTTCTTTGGGTCTGGGAAATACAATATTATCGAGGTTCCGAATAATTGTTTTATACGCTCAAAGTTTTCCTGAGCTTCTTTATCCCAGTTCCACACAGCTCCCTTTTTTATTAATTTTAAGAGAGGTACCGTTTCTTTAGCATATTCCTTGCTGAATTTGAAATAAGAATTGATTAAGCCTAAGAATCCCCTCAGTTGCTTAATGTTTCGGGGTGCCGGAAAAGACCGTGGTCAGTATAAAGCCAAGAAATTTTATTTCGTTCTTAAAAAAGTTCGATTTAGCAAGATTTAGTGTAAGGTTATTTTGTTCCAATCGGTTGAGAATGTCTTAAATATGATCGAAATGTATCTCATTGTTTTCTGAGGTAATTAATATGTCATCAACAAATGAGATAACTTGATCACCTAGTCCCTATAGTGCGTGATCCAATCCTCTTACTAAAGCGGCAGTGCTAGTCTGCAAATCAAACGGCACTACTAGAAAATCGTAACTTCTGCCACGATACTGGAAAGCGGTGTATTTTCTCGTATTTGGATGCAGGGGCACTTGCCAGAAGCTACTAGTCATGTCAGGATTAGCCATGACGTTCATTCTCTTGCATTTTTGAAAGAGAATTTTCGCTTGTTCTGGACATTCTTAGTCTTCTGTAAATATCTCGTTAAGTCTTCTCGCGTCTAGACAGAGCCTAATTGTTCCATCTATTTTCTTCTACTGGGACTATTAGGTTGATATAGGGACTTTTGGATCTCTGGATGATATTTAATTTCAGCATTCGTTGGATTTGGATTTGGATTTTGAGGAACTTCCGAAAACGCACTTTTCTGAAGGATTAAAAAAACTTGAAAAGCGATTGACCAAGTGTATAGAGCTCCAAGGAGATTATGTTGAAAAA
>NC_046666.1:94595235-94600215 GCF_010883055.1 Belonocnema kinseyi
TATAATAATAAGTGAATGCCGAGGTTTCAACTTTTTTTAAGTCATTAGGCCTACTTTCAGTTCGTCGCACATTCTGAAGTCGTTCGCTTTTTGCTTTATAAAGTGACAGTCGTTCATCATGCAGCATTCACTCATTATTTCCATGGATGATGGTATGTTTGTCTGTCATTTCTTTTGTAAAAAGGCCTTTGAAAAAGTGATTTCTTATTCAAGTTCAAATCTTCTGCGCTTAGCGTTTGCCCGTTCTGAGAAGCGCGCTATATGAGTCAATGGTAGTGACTCATATTGGCATTTGTTTGGCTAAACATGTTACTGACCACTTCTTGATGCGTGTTTCGTATACAGACATCGCTTGTGTCTCTAAAGCTACTAGGATTGGTTCTATTCGCTGATCATGGGCGCTTAGCGTTCGGCCCTCTGGCGAAGGGTACACTGTTATTATCGATGTGCGGACTAGTTACTAAAGTTTCTTTAGATACCATTTCTGTCTTTAAAAAAGTAATTGCTTAGTCAAGTTCAAATCTTGGGCGCTTAACGTTTGATCGTTTCGAGAAGCGCGCAATATAACTCATTGGTTTGGCTAAACATATTACTGACTACTTTCTGATGCGTGATTCTTATAGTGACATCGCTTTTGTCGCTAAAGTTACTAGGATTGGTTTTATTCGCTGATCTTGAGCGCTTAGCGTTCAACCCTCTTGTGAAGGGTAGAATGTTATTATAGGTATGTGCGCACTAGTTACTAATGTTACTTTGGGTACCATTTCTGCCTTTAAAGAAGTGATTTTGAGAAGCACCCTATATGAGTCAACGGTGTAGGCGAAAATATGACAGACCACGATCTGAACCGTAATTTCTATGTTGACATCGCTTTTGTAACAAAACCTGTTGTAATTCGCTTTATTCACTGATCTTGAGCGCTTAGCGCCGCATAACGCTAAAATTGTCCATTTTTCGGGATTTTTTTAACGGATATTTCATCCGGCACTTATAACCTTAAAAATTACAAAGTTTCAGCTAAATCCACCGAAAGCCATTTTCCCATAAATTTAGTGCGGGGTCCTTTGTTAATTTTTAAAATTATGTACTTTTAAACAATTCTAAGCTAAAAATATCAATTTATACATCCAAATTTGTTATAAAATCTTTCTAATTTTCCTCTTAATCTAATTTAATTTACTTATTATTACTTAAATTTACTTACTATTTACGAACTCTAATATAATCTTATTCAAATGTTCTCTTGGAACTCAATGTTTTCCCACAAATTTTTGAAAATCCTACAAAATTAAAAAAATTGCCTAAAAATCTTCCAGAACACATTTTGAAAGTTTTGTAAATTTTGTTAAATATTTTTAAAATTAATTATTCAAATTTTTTAGTTTTCCTAGGAATTTTGACAACAATTTTTTATTTCTTTCAAGCCTTTCGAAATGTTCAAAAAGCTTCTAAATTTTGTGTTAAAAATCTTCAAAAATCTACATTTTGTTTCAAATGTTTTTAATTGTTTTCAATTCTTAATTTGTTTTCAAATATTTTGAAAACTTCTAAATATTTCTTGAACTTACCTAATTAGTTTAATTTCTTTGTTTGAAAATTTAACTATTATGTTAAAAATTCCTTAATTTTAAATATTTTTGTGAAAATTCATGTATTTTGTTAAAAATAAACTTTTTGGATATGAAGTGAAGTATGTATTTGGATACAAATTTATTCATTTTAGCATTTTTTAAAAATACATTTTTATGGTCGAAGACTCATCATTCTCCTTTTGATGTTTTAGAATAGTATTTTTAGTTTACTTTTACAAACAAATTGAAAAAAAACCTAGAGATATGTTAGTGAGGAATCTGCCTGTGTACTTGAAATTTCTTTCCGACTAATACACTAGGACTATTGCAGTATTTTTAATTCAAGGAACAATGTTCAAAATAGCTAACTTCTGGGGCGTATATACTATATAGTGTCGTTCAATGCACACTGGAAAGACGGGCATCCATCATTTCCTCCACGGCTACATGTCTACCCTTCCCCTTCCAGTGTGCAGTGACACTACCCCTCACTGGATTCGAAGTTGCACCAGGCCCTCGATGCTATGTCCCCTGTGGAGATAATCCCTTTGTCTTTTAACTTATATCTATTTCTATATGAAGTATATCAGTATGTCCAAGAATATCATTGAAGCGTAGAAAATTAGATTAATTCCAATCTGATAAAGTATGAATATGATATATGAACATTTTGTGGACGATAAATGACACAATTTTCCACTTTTTAAGTTATGGTGGATTAATAATTGTTTCAAGTTTACAAAAGTATTTGAACAAGTTATTATTATTATTTATAAAAATATTATCTTGCAACAAATCTCGAATGTTACAGTTTTTTGTAAAAAATTTCACCTTTGGCCCGTTTTTAAATTGTAATGAGTTAATAATTAACTTAACAAACATAAGTGTTTCAAGGAGTTATTATTTTGTAGAAATTGTTGACGTACATTGTTCGCTTTAGGGTCAGGTGAATTGACAGTAATTAAGTTGTTTCACACGTTTCGGCCCACAATCGTGGCCCTCGTCAGTGAGTTTCAATCAATCTTTGAAAAGTACAATTTTCAACAGCTTTACCAACGAAAAAAAAGTAGAAAATTTATTTTGACTCACTTCATTAACTCAATGGGGAGCTTATGAAAATTTAATATTCTAATTGAAATTGATGAGAATCTACCTGTATTAACGATTATATTCTCAAACTCGTCAAAATTCCAAGGATTTTGTCGGCCTATTAGAATTATTAATGAATGTATAGGCGTGGAAATGGCGAGGAAATAGGTAATTTGAAAGACAAACGCATTATATTCATGGGGGACATAATATCGAGGACCTGAAGCATCTTCGAATCCAGTGAGGGGTAGTGTCGTTGCGCAGTGGAAGGGGAGGTTTCGCAGGTAGGCCTGGAGGAAAAGACGATCACCTGGAAAGACAAGGGTACCCAGGTAGCCGTGGAGGGAAAGACAAGCGCCCGCCTTTATCACTGGTATTTCGGGCGAATTTATGATTACCTTGTCCTAGATATAAACCTCTTCAATGTTTATATTGTATAAATCGAGCATTTTCTGAAGAGATTAAAATTCCACAATAGCCTACTCAAACGTAATAAAATTTTTTCACATTATAGAAATTTTTGTTTCACTTGGAATTTTTATCCTTGAAATTTCTTTCCGACTAATACTTTTATTTATAATGACGACACAATGTTTAATCACAATGTAATTTTTTTTAATGAATAAAAATCCTAGAGATATTTTTGAGAGGTATCCAGGACTATTTTGTGTTTTTTACCAGAACTATTACTGTATTTTTTCAAAAATTTCAGATGTATATGCATAGTTAACTTCTGGGCCGAAATTGTTCATTTATGGGTTTTTTTGTGTATAAAACAAACTTATGTGGGTCATATTCAAAAAATACGTTTTTATTGTTATTCTATTGCTAATCGTGAAAGCAACTGTTGACTTTCAGGGGAGGGGATAAAAAAGAGCAAAAATGTTAAATTATAAAATAAGTAAAAAAATGTTTTAATTTTTATATTATATTATTTTAAACAATTAGAAAACTGAAGTTATACATGACAAATTGTTCTAAAATCTTTTTAAATATACTCCTAAAAATTAAAAAGAAATCATTAAACAATTGTCCAGGAATCTATAGCCAATTTTGCTATTTTCTTGGGACTTGAAGTTTTCCTGAATTTTTTTTTAAATCTGGCAACATCACAAAATTACTTCAAAATCTTTCATATTTTATTTTGAAAATTTAAGAAAATTTTTTTATATATTTCAAAATAACTTTTTAAAACTTCTAAATATATCTTATACTTACTCGAATTTTTCCAAATTAATAATTGACTACATATTTTTTCAGTTTCTAATGAAAATTACTTATGGTTGACAATTAATTTCTTTGGTTGAAAATTCTTTAATTTTAAATATTTTTGTGAAAATTCATGTAATTTGTTTAAAAAAATCTTCTCAGGTGAAAACTTAATCTCTGCGTTTGCAAATTGAACTGTTTGGTTAATTCAATTGTTACATCTCAGATAAGAGGCACTTACCCTGCTATAAAATAATTATAGCTAAACTTACGCTACTTCCTCCTTTTTTGATTCTAATTTTGTTTAAAATTAGAAAGCATGGATTGAGGAACAAACAAAGCGAAAGGTTGAGATAACTGAATCATTGATTTAGAACGGGTTAAGATATGCAATTATAATTTATTAAAATCAAGTTACATGTGTGATTTCCGTGAGTTTATTTTTTATTTGATTCAACATATGCACCATGGAACTTCCAGAATATTTTGAGAAACTTCGTCTTATCGTCCACCCTTTAAAAAAAGGAAAAGACTTTAGTGACGAGTTTTTCGATAATATTGAAAAAAGAAATAAAGGATAGTAATAATATTTTCCCAAACTTACCAAAGATTTTGATTTTATTCCCGCTTGGAATAAGGCCCCTTTGTTGAAGCTGAAGAATCCTGGTCAGGGACTCGGTTTGTAAACTTGGTCGATATCCCTTCCTTTCATATTCTATAAGTGTACAATAGGTTGATTGTGTGTTTTTTTTGGAGGGCTTTCTTGGTTGTTAAACGGGGTTCACAGAGTTTAAGTCCAACTGATGTTAAAATCATTTATTTTGAAGTAAATGATATTTTACTCAGTTAAATGGTTTCATTGAATCTAAACTTTGTTTTTAAAAGTTTCCGGACAGTTCTTCTGCAGAGATTCAACAACTGTACTTAAACTTCCGGAGAGTTGTATTTCAGCGGTAGAAATAAACTGTTTATGAACTTCCGGAGAGTTGTTGCGCAGCGATACCAGGTTTATACATATGAAACCGGTATTTTTTCAAGATAAAAACACATTTATTTCAAGAGAATGATAACAAATATTTTATTCAAAGTATGCGCCCTCGCTGGCTACACA
>NC_046666.1:94600315-94613086 GCF_010883055.1 Belonocnema kinseyi
TACGCCAATTAGCACAAATGGTAAGTTCCGACAGTGCCTACAAGTGTGCCTACTGGCCGCTAAATGGCAATACCGGTTTCATATGTATACACCTGGTACGATGGTAGAAATATACTTGTCTTAACACTTAAAGAAGTGGGTATATATAGGCAGAAATCTGATCTCCGGAGGAAAAAACAGTCCCTTGGTGGACCATTTTCTGACATTGATTTGTGGCATGATGACACAGATCTTGGAATGTTGCGTAGGTTGGAGACCACGCGCTGGTCCTTGAAATGCATTCTATTGAGGGGTAGTCGAAGACCACATATCATTATGACTTTTATGGCCTTTTCACCAATTGGGCCATAGTAGATGGGCCTCGCGTGTTCTTTCGTGGGGCTTGCTTCCTTCTGGTTGGTTATGACGTCAATGACCGTGCATTCACATGATTCACATTAGTATTACTTGATATTTCTTAGAATTTGACGTAGAATGTATAATATGATTCAGAATATAAATATTAAATGTTCATGACAATAATAATTAATAATAATTGATGATGGTGATTAATAATATAAGACAATAAAAGATCAATTTATAAATAACTCAGTCTTCGTGTATATAATTAAAGTGGTTTATGTATCTATGGACGGTATGGTAGGGTGTTTCGGATAACCCTTTACTAAACGATAAGTGTTCCTACGAGAATATATTCGAAGAATACTTTTATGATAAAGATAATTTATAGGTTCTGAGTATTTTATATAATTGATATTGACAATTGATTATTATTATAAATAAGTAGATATTGTGTATATATAACGGTCACAGGCCGTGACACCCCCCAACTCAGATTTGAGTATTTTGAATGAAACGAACAATACTCAAACTTTTCGATTGACTTAAAATTGAATAGATTTTCGAATAGATAGAAAAAAAATTGTGAGTAAATTGAAGTTACTCTTGTGGCAGGTGTCTTCGCTGTCGACTTTAACTTATTGTAAGAGATATATTTTTGTGGGAGCAAGAAGGTTTTTCGGTTTACATAGAATAGATGTGATAAAACTTCAAGTCCTTCGGCTTCTTCCTCCTGCTCTATTATAATGCGCGATCGTAAAATCGGATAAAGCTTTTGCGAACAATAAATTTCTGCCGGTTAGGATGATATATAAAATTTATCTCTATGGTTGTTTCATTGTGACAATATGTAATTGTGCGATTTTGAAATTATTTTCAATATCATGTTTTTCAGTCATTTTCATAGTGAACATTTCTTATAGCACGTGTACAATTTATCGCATGATGACCTCTTTCATAACACCGCTCGAATGCGGATGTCCATTTATATATTTCTATCTTTTTGAAGTACATTTCTTGTATATTTTGAATATTATTGTTCGGTGGTAATTGTTCCTCGCTAAAATGATATGTATCAGATAATGATCTTAAAATTTCTCGGGCAGCGTTATGCTTTGCTGTTTTCTTTGAAACGTTGGCTTCGTCAGTTTTAACATATTTTCTTCTAATTTGTTAGTTTGACATGTCACTATGAATACTTGAGATGGTGTTTTCGGATTCAAAACAGTTACTTCGTAATTTGGTTTTGAGAAATTATATTCTATACTAATTTCGCTGAGTGTCTGTACCGGGCTGACAGATTCGCTTGGGTTTATCCTTGCATTTGCTGGTTCCATTTTGCTGAAACATACATAGATTTCCAAAAAGAAATTTAATATTACAAAGTAAAATTGATTAGTTAGATAAATTGACTATGAGATAAACATAACTTATTTTTAATTAGAATTAAAAGAGTAATGGAAATGTATATTTACAAGTACTGTCCCAGTGGTCACAACATTTTATAACGTAAATGGAACGTCCTAATATCGTTTCTTGAACGTACAAGTTAAAAGACGTCATTTAAACGTTTTAAAAACTGTCCTAAGTCAGACCAAATAATGTTCTAAAAACGTTTTATGTTTGTAATACGTCTTTAAAACGTCTTTGGAACATTGTATGTTTATGGAACGTTATATGGACTGACTTAGGACATTTTAAAGCCGTTCTAAAGATGTTCTTTAACGCTTATGCCCACTGGGGTATTTTATATAAAATGTTTATGAAGATGAAAAAATTTTAAACTATTAGAAACTTGTGTATACATATTTATTTATTACATTGCTTCGAAAATATATGTATGTTTTTTTTTGGAACTGATTTTGATTATAATTGTTCTTATAATTGTTCTAACTTAATTTTAAACCTATTTATACTTTTCGCTTGCTTATTTTCACTAGATATGGATCTAATTAATGCGGAACTTTAAATTTCTCTTTTATACTATTTACGTTGTGTTTTAAGATACATAATAGGAATTTTTTTATATTCTTGTTTCAAATTATAGTTATTATACAAAAATTTGTGTTAATTAACAGAGAAATTCAAACCGACTTTTGTATGTAATTATGATAATATGAGATAGAAAAAATTATTTAATAGTACGGTAAGTATATAGTATTTTTTATTTTTATTTTAGAAGTAGGAAATATTATCTTTACAATTTCTCACAAGCTTTCTCTTTTTTTTTATATTCCCGCTATTTTATTCCAGGGTGAAAATTTATTTTTAGAAATCAACGTCTTCATATCGTCGTATGAAGTGGTCAAGATTGTGATTGATTGGGCGTTTATAATTATTTCGTACTTCTATTTCATATCCAAGCAACACACGCACATTTTGATCTACGTATTCTTCTGTGCAATTCAGGCTCATACTTGCGGGACATCGGGGATATATTAACTGTATTCTACATTCGCAAAACATTGTAAAAATTATTTCGGGTCTAGCTAGTGAGTGCTATGTTGTTTTAAACTCGTAACTTTGTTGTAAGGTCGTTGGATAGCTACTAAAACAATGAATACAAAGTATAATTGAGGTGTACACATTAACAAACATTCCTATTGTATTTGGTAATAACATATAACATGAGCACTTTAATAAATATTCGTGGCTTTGTAGATGGTTTCGTGGATAAATTTCGTCAATATAATTTTTATCAATATGTCCTGTATGTGCTACTGATGGAATTTCTGGCGTTGGAATCATTTCTGTGTAACAAAAGAATAGATTCCAAAATAGTGTGAGTATAGTTGTAACATTCTTTTTAAATAATTTTTTTTACTGAAAATTAATAAAAAAAGAACTTTTGAAAACAATGATCTATCTAAATATGTATCTTTTATAATTTGAAAGTTCGACAATTCAATTTAAAATTTTACATGAGAAAATTTTATTTGATAATATTTTTTTTATTAAATTATTTCTATTTATTTATTTAACAAATAATTAGAGTGCATTAAAATTGAAAAAAATTATAATTCCTTATATTTTTAATCTTCTTGTAATTATGAAATTAAGTTATTTATTTTTATTTAAAAAAAATTAAACATAGTTAAATATAACTAATTAAAATTTAGATTAAGTTATTTTTGATCATTCTTATTTTTGTATAGTTAAATTAATATAGATAATACACTAATATTATTTATATATTTTTAATTTTTTTAAAATATTTTTTATTACATTTTTTAATAGAAGAAAATTTATTATATTGAAAGTAAGTGATCAAAATTAATATTAATGTGAAAAATGTTTAATTATGAGTAAAACATTTTATATTATTTTAATCAAATTAATATTGATTAATTGGGACTATTTTTATTATAATTAAAATTTATAACGAGGTGTTCATGCATACGGTTTTATATGTTGATTATTTGTGTGCTTAAAGTAATTTATATTAATTCGTAAGACACCTTCTGTTTATTTAAAGAATAAATGCTTTAGTTTATTATGATTTTCTTAATGGGTTATTGTTGTGTATATTATAGTTTGCCCTTTTTTCTTTTATTTCTTAATTATGAAAATGTATTTTACACGGCTACAAGTTTTTTGTTTTTTAAAATGTGCAGTTTTCGATTCACACTTTGCCTGGTAATTGTTCTTAATAGTATGGAATATTTGTAAATTCTAACTATAATTATGATTAATATTAGAAGAATAAGAAACGTAAAAATTATAACTGTATAAAATATTTTTATTATATTGTCATAAAAACAATTTTCTTTAGATTTTGTGAATGAAATTAACTCTTGATTTATATATTCAATCATTGTTACTTGGTGTTCGAAGTTTGATAATGGAAGGTTTATTTTTTCCTGCTTTCCGAGAAAAATTTGGTTTAAAATGGAATTTTTTGTTTCTGAAAGAAATGATAAAAATGGAGAAATCTGATATAAAGAAATTTGTTTGGAAGGAGTTGGAATTTTTTGTCTTGTATCTTTATATTGTTAATTTGTTGGGGATAATCGTATTTTTTTGGTTTACAATCCTTGTGTAATGGTAAAATTCCCGTGTTATTCAAGGTAATGGATAATTTAGAATTATTTTTGCAAGTTATTTGTAGTTCTTGGGGTTTTGTAGTTTTGTAGTTGGGGATAATCGTATTTTTTTGGTTTACAATCCTTGTGTAATGGTAAAATTCCCGTGTTATTCAAGGTAATGGATAATTTAGAATTATTTTTGCAAGTTATTTGTAGTTCTTGGGGTTTTGTAGTTGAAAATAACCATCCGTAATGAGATTTTAAAGGTGTTAACAATAGATAGTTACTGAAATTGATGTAATATTGACATTTGTTTGAGATTGACATTGTGAATAAAGCCGTCTCGCAAGTTGGATTATCCGTAACGCTTAGGAATGAGGGTCTAGAGCGGCAGACTTTTCCATCTAGTGTTTCATCGCAAGTTTCGAAAAAACTTTCTTGAGCGGTAAAGCAGCTATCTTTATTTTTTGAAAGGGCTAGAAATGATGTTTGAGGTTTGATGTAAATTGTTGCTGTATAGTTGATATTAAATTGATGTTTGATAGGGGATTCGTGTATTTTATAGATTTTAAATTCATTTTCAGAAATATTTGGACTGCTTAAAATGAAAACTAATTGATCTCTATAAACATATGACTGAATTTTAAAAATGGATTTAGGGTTGTGAGGTTCTGTTTTTGTGTTTGGAAAAAAAATTGTATTGAGGATTCAGAAAAGGGTGAAAGGTACCATAAACCATTTTCACTTAATGGTATTTTTGTACGCCTTTGTCATAAGCAAAAGTATTCCAATCGTGTAATGTTAGTATTTTCTTAAGGTTTTCCGTAATATTTTGTATAATAATTGAAAATGGGATTGGAAAAATATACATGCTTTGCTCTGACCATTTGAGGCTGCTAAGTCTAGTCATTTTTTGTTTGTTAACGATTGATTTAAAAAGATTGATTGGATTATTTTTGCTGTGGTCTTTGCTTGTTATATTTTCTGTATTATTAAGTTGAAATTCTAATTTGTTGATGATTGAATCTAATTTATTTTTACTGAATTGATATGTTACATCATGGTAACTTCGAACGCATGAATTTGTTGGTATTCTTTTTTTGCAATATGGAGATATTCTGAGGTATGTTTCAATTAGAAGATTCTTAATTTTGTATATATCTGAATTTTTTAAGGATGATAATAAATAGTTTTCGTTTGAAAGAAATTTAATTTTCGTTAAAGGTTAAAAATAAAGCCCTGTTGTGTTTTCGAATTCTGTTCTGATATATAAGGGGTGTACTATTTGTTTCGCTTGCTTGACGGATAATGTTAATAGGATAGTAATTATTGAATGCCAAGACATGTTGCTTCTCGATTGACTGGATCCTAGAAAAGAAATGCAGATACGATTAGTATTAATGACATGCACTAAAGGAAAAGTATTTTGTTAGTAAATAACATAGATCATGGAAGGGAAATTAGAAATTTAATTGTTTACCGATAATACTTTGCAAAAATTTCGCTATTTTTTTATAAGATGTTATGTTTCGGAATCTAGTGTATGGATATAGATCTTGCCTAATTTTTCTCGGTACAAAATTTCGACATGTTTTTAAATTGTGATTTAGGATGTTACATCTTTTACATGATGCATACTATGCGAATAATTTTGGTCTAAAATCGGTTTGACATGCAACATCATGTTTTTTTATAATTTTGCTCTTTTTAGAAACAAGTTGCTCTTCACAAAGGTCACAAGTGTTCATTAATTCTTGAAGCATTCTCAATGCTGCTCTATTTCCTTCTAGAATTATAGTTTCGCCAGTTTCAATGACATAATGGTTTCCTATTTTTAAATTTTCATAAAATAGAGTTATCGTTGGAAAGGTCAAGTCTTGATATACAGTCAATTATGGTGGTTCTAGACCATATTTAATTATAAAATCGTCTAGTATGTGTGTGTAGTTCAGGAATCCCAGTGTTCTGTGTGCAGCAATTCTAATTGATAGAAGTGCTCCAAATGATCTAATTTCCACTTGATTCATGATGTTTGTTTTATTTCTCAGTTCGGATTGTTAATCTTGAGGTTGATGAGGGTTTTCCTGAAGTACAGAGTGTCTTTGTAAAAGATCAGAAAAATTACTATTAAAAAAATATATAAATAAAATATTTTACTTTATTGTATGTTTACTTCAAATATTTTTTATTAGCTCCTCGCATTGTTTGTTTTATTGTTTTTATCTGCGTAGGGGGAATTTGAGGACTGTGTGTAATTTCGTGTTGTGGCTGTTTCGTAAATACAAAAGCGTGTATTTCATTGCAATATGAGCAATGTTCTTGAGATACTTTCGTTTTTTCGTCTAGGTATCCTCTTATGATTTTAATTGGTTTTTACGTTAAATATGTTTGCTTGCAGTTACTGGTACGGTAAAAATTGGTTCTGCGTATTCATGTTCTATTCGAGTTATATTTTTCTTCGCCATTTTAATTTTTTGAAGTAACTTGACTATTGCGAAACTGTTTGCTAATGTTGGTGAGGCTCTTATTCCTGATGTTTTCATATTTTCAACTGTGCAAATTTCTACGTGTGTATCGATTCTAGGTAAAGTTTTTATGTTTAACATTGTATACTGTGGTTTAGGTAATCTCATTTCTCTACATGTTTTTGCAAGTTCGTCTATTATTTCTGTTGTAAGTGGTGGTCTGTAGAAAGGTGAGATTGTGTTTTGAGTACCCATTATAATGTTAAAGAGTGCTTTTGCCGCGTTTTCTCTAGATGTGTCTTCGTTTTTTAATGTGCTAATTACAGTTTGTTGGTTTTGTCGAAGTGTTACCACACATTGAAATTCGTTGTTTGAAACATGTTGAATATTTATGTCATAATATAGTAATAATCCTCCATGTTTAATAAAGTGTTTATCTAGTATTTTAACATTTGTTTTCTTTATATTAGTTCTTGAGGTGTCAGACATTTTTTATTGATCTTATAGGTGTATTGAATAGATAGGGTTTTGTAGAGTTTCTTGAAGTTGAGAGTGAGGATATAGGGTTGCTTTTGTAGTGCTGTTATGTTTACCTGTAGTGTTGTTTGTGTCCTCGTTGTGTTGGTTTGTGTCTATTATCACTTCACTTGGGGTTGAAGAATTCTGCTCTCGTATGTCCTTGGTAGGTTCGTTTTGTCTCTCAGTTGTATTTTGGTTTTTGTTTTCTAGATGTAAAAGTAGGTTATTGACTGAATGCCACAATGCTCCTATTATGTGAATTGACCATCCGTACATATTATGTAAGGCATAGCCGTGTATGAATTTATCAGCTATGAGTTTAAAACACCTAATTATAATAATTATTTCAATAATTCCTGCACTTGCTGTACCAAAGTTTGTAAATATTGTCCAAAATCTTCCCCATGCTAAGTGAGCTATTTTTTCTAGTATTTCTTCATCAAAAAGATTCATTATTGAGTATTTATGACTTTTTGTTTGTTCTCCTGCCATTCCTCTTGTTATATGTTATATGCCGCTTGTTGCTAAAGATGCTGGGTTTCTGTATTTCCAAGTTTCTTTTGTTTGAGGTTTTAATATTTCTGGATCATTTGTTTGCGAAAGATGAGGAGATAATTTATACCATGAATCACCTAATGCATACATTGCTGGTACAAAAGACTTGCAATTAGTTTGAGTGCCTGATTTTAATAAAATATGTGTACGGGGAGTTAGAAAATATGTATCATTTTTAAAATATATAGGAAGTTGAAGATAACATTCTTCAGTTAGTCTGTATTTAATTTCTATTGGGAGGCATTTAACGATGTGAACTACTTCTCTTGCGAACACTGGCATATATCCTGGTCCTTTCATCAAGTGATACGAAAATTCATCGGACGCTTATGTTGCTAAGATTAGTGAATTTTTTAGGAATCTTTGTTCAAGGCTGCATTTTTGTACTAGTACGTCACGTTAGATTTTTGTGCGAGAACAAATGTAATATCTTGAGTTACTAATGAGTAAAAGGTTTCTGGATTATCTACTGATTTATCTATTGTTTTGTTTGCAATTCCTTCATATAATACTTCATATTTTCTTGATTCGCAGATATCTCTAGGAAGAGGATCCCATAAGGTAAAGCGATTTTTCATATCAATACAGACTGTTTAACAGTGGACATGCTGTTCCTGAACGTAGCTGAATTTTATCTGTGTTTAAATTTACAGTAGCGATTTGTTCGAGTAATGTTATTTTTACTGTCGCTTGAACAATTACATTGTCCTATGATCCCAAAGGATCTGAATATTGCGTTCCCAAACAATATCCATCTGTAGTTGTTGATCCCGCGAGGAGTACGGTAAAGGTACTTGTATCATTTGCTGGTACATTTGAAATTTGTAAGGTTGAGGTCATTTTTATTGATCCTGATTGGTGTAACATTTTGCATTGGTCTCTTGTAATATATTGGATATATGCGCTAAATCCATTTAAAACCGCTGAAGTATGTTTATGCATACCACAGTATAAAATAGTGCGTTGAACTTCTAGCTTACATTGGGTGACCTTAGTATATGTAAACCGGCTTAATTGTAATAATTGAATGTACTTTTTCTCTACCTGTACAGGAGATTCGGGCAAATCGCATTCTCCTATTTCTAAAAGGGAAGGAGTGGTGATATTTAGTTGAGTCGACCCACAGTCATATCCGAGGATGGCCCATGTCGTGTTTGTCCATAGAAGAAGTAGTAAAAGATTGGAAAGTCAGATCATAGTGTTTTTCATGATCTAGAAAAGGAGGTTTTCCAGTGTTAGCAGTTAATTGCTGCTATTGCATATAATTTTCTTTATTTATTTTATTAAAGAGAAAAAAATTTGATTGATCATTTTGTTACTAGCTTTATTATTTTTTATATTTAATTCACGGAAATTAATTACCTAATTTCGTGTTTGTTCTCGTCTATGTGCCAATCGGTGTTGATTTGATTGCCTGAGGCTTTTTATGAATATAGTTTAAGCGCAAGGATTTTTGTTTGTGATTGTGTTGATGATTTCCTTGATTGTGTCAGGTGATTCCAAATGTTTAGACCAAGCTATTGCGTCACTGTCGTCCGATTCGAAGATTCCATTTTCAAGTAGAAATGGCCAAAGTGTTTTTATGTTGACTTGATTTATTAATTCATTAAATAATTTCGTAATTTTTCTCTGTATTTGTAGTCCATGTTGAAAATATATTTTTGTTTTGTTTTGCAGAGATATGATGGTCTTTGTGTGAATTTTAAGTTAGTATATTAGGTCTAGTAGTGGTGCCAGAAACTCTTGGTTTGTTTGTCTCAGACTCAATATTAGTTTATAAATGCTTCATGTCCTCTTTTTTTGATGGAAAGAATAATTTCTTTTGTTGTTTCTGGATTATAGATGTTTAAAGCCCACTTTTTTACTCGTTCGTCGCTAAATTTATAAACATCATTCATAATTAATGCTGGGAAGAGTGTAATTATGTTCACATCTAGTTCTATTATATTATATAATTCGTCAATTCTATGCTGATGTTGTATATCCATAGTCGAAGTCAAATCTATAATTTTATTTATTTAAAAGGTAAAAAAAGTTGCTTAAAATTCTGTTGCTTATATGTTTTGTTTGTTTTTCTTATTTACTTATTTGTTATTGAATATCAATATTAGAGATCTTGAGTCTATTTATATGTACAACTTTTGATGTATTATCTTCTTTTATTTTGACATTTCCATTTCCTAAGATTTCTAGTACTTGATAGTGGCCTGAATATTGATTATCGAATTTTTTATTTTTCCTCCTTCTAATAAAAATACTTTATCTCCTATTTTAAAATCTTGTCGGTTAATCTTTCTGTCATAATAAATTTTAGACTTTTCCTTGGCAGTTATTAAGTTTCGTCTTGCTACAGTTCGCATTTCATGTAGTTTTGTTATTAAATTGATTGTGTAGTCGTCTTAAGTTTCCAGTTTTTCGTGTGGTAGCGGTGGTTCACTTGATGGTTGTCGTGCTATTTTTCTAAAGACTAGCTCATATGGAGTACATTTCGTACCTTCATTTACGCTTATGTTATAAGAAAATGTTGCTAGTTCTAACCACTCATCCCATTCGGAATTGTTATTCACGAATTGTTTAAGGTATTCTGATAGTGAGTGATGAGATCTTTCAAGCGATCCGTTTGATTGTGGGCGAAAAGCAGTTGTTTTAAATTGTCTAATTCTGAATCGTTTTGCTAATCTTCTTAATAAATTACTCAAAAAGTTTTTTCCTTGGTCTCATAATACTCCTTTTGGCGAACCATAAATGCAAACAAATCTTTAAATAAATGAGTCGGCTATAGTACTGGCTTGTTGGTTTGGAAGGGCTATAGCTAATAAATATTTTGTAAAATTATCCTGGATGGTCAAAATGTTTATATTGCCAGATGTTGTTTTAGGAAGTGGACCAACTATGTCCATAACAATTTTCTCAAACGCTGTACCTGGCGTATCAGTAATAACCATCGGACTTTTCGTTTTTACGCGAACTAATTTTTTTAATTGGCATTGTAAACATAATTGTATGTATTTTTGGATATCTAATTTCATGTTTTCCTAAAAATATTTCTGTCTAATCCTGTTGTATATTTTTGTTACTCCTTTATGACCTCCTACTGCCGATGAGTGGGCTTCTTCGATTAATTGATAGCTTGTGTCTTTAGTGGGATACTGTGTTATTCGCAAGCAAATAATAACTTTTACGTTTGAATCAAAAAATGATGCTTGTAGTGTGTTGAATATTTCTTCCCATGGTATGTTATTTACATATGGAGTTTTTGTTATACTAAATGATTTTATTTTTAATTTTTTTGCTAAATTATGTAATGAGAATATACTTAGTTTTATATTTTTCAATGTTTCTGTAAGATTATCTTTTATTTTTCCTATAATCGGTAATGCAATATGAAATTGCTTACCTTTCCGAATTTCTTTTGAGAGTCCTTTTTGAAGTTTAGTAAATTTTGGTAATTGTTGGCGTTTTTCAAGAATGCTGGACCCAAAGTCGCGAGGGTCTCCTTCAGTGGTTGTAAAATATACGTAATTATCTTTCCTCATACACATTTTGTCACGACATTCTACAATATTTTTGTTTGAAATAAATCGGGTGGTTACTGGGATTTCAATTGGGGTTGGTTCTGGTTCTGAATCTATTGCCTTTGGATATTCAAGATCATCTTGAAGTTCTTTATTTTGCTTTTCTTCATCATTATCAACATTGTGTTCCTTGTCAGTATTATTGATTTTATCACCATTATCATTATTAAGAGAATTATTATTAAAATTTTTGTTGTTGAATTTTTTATCAATAGAATTTTCTTTTTCATAACTAAGATCATGGTTTCCTTCGTCGCAACTATCTTCTTCAAGATTTTCTTCATTATCATTTTCTGCAACTTCATTATCTTCTCGATATCCTTCTTCTGCATCTTCTGCTTAATATTCTTCTTGATCTTGTCCTTCTTCATCTTTATTTGATACGCTGGTGCTTGAATTATAATTCTTATCGTCATCTTCGATTGATTTTGGTATTTTTTCTTTATTACATTTTCTTATTTTATTTCTTTTAACTTTATTTTTTAAATAATTAAAATATTCTGGATCAGAATCTGAGTCTTCTATTGTTTGAGGATTTGTAATTTTTTTTCTAGGCCTACCTCTCTTTTTAGCTGTAGGAGTAGGGATTACCTTATGTTTATGAAGAATAGCCATACGTGGTCTACCTCGCTTTTTAATTTCTGAATATGTTTTTCTTGATTCTTCTTTTGATTTTTCTGTCTGGAGAGTTTCTGTAATGTATTTATTTTCTTCTGCATAATTTTCGTATTTTTCTGGATTTTGTTTTCTTGATTTGCCTCTTGTCACTATAGCATTCCAATTTGATTCTTCTTGTTGATTTGATTTAATCATTTCATTTCTTTCTTCACTAGTACTTAATTTATTTATAAGATTTGGAATTATTGAAATCATTTTCTGCAATAGTTGTACATCTCGATTTTGAATGCTTATTTTTAAATTGTTAAGTAGATGCTCATAGGCAGGATCATACTTTTTCTTCATTGATAATTGCTTTGATTTTTTCTTATTTGTCTTAAAACTTAGATTTTTGGATCTTCCTGTTGTAGGATTGATTTCTTTTTCACAATTAATATTTGTAAAACTTGAAATTTTGCTTCCACTTATTGTTGGTTCGACGTTAGTAGGATTTATTTTAGTTTCAATGATATCGTTTTTTTGTTCTTTTTGGTTTCATATTTTATCTCGATTTCGTATTTCCTTATTCAATACTTCTTCAGGATTTTGTATTTTTTGATTTAATAATTCTCTATTATTTCGTATTTCTTGATTTAATAATTCTTCATGATTTCGTATTTCCTAAATTAATAATTC
>NC_046666.1:94613186-94615312 GCF_010883055.1 Belonocnema kinseyi
TATTTCGTATTTCTTTATTTAATAATTCTTCAGGATTTCGTATTTCTTGACTTGATAATTCTTCATGATTTCGTATTTCTTCATTAAGTAATTCTTCAGGATGTTGTATTTTTTTATTTAAAAGTTGTTTAGGATGTCTTAAATATGTATGGTTTGTAATTAATACTTCAGTGTCATTAATGTTTTTGATATTGTCTGTCGGATTTCTCGATAAGGCGTCGGCATTCACATTCATCTTACCAGCCTTGTAGATCACGTCAAAATCGTATTCTGCTAATTTTAATTTCCACCTTGTTACGCGAGAACAAGGATCTTTGCAATTTTGGAACCATGCTAATGGCTTATGATCGGTTACTAAGATGAATTTTCTTCCATATAAATACGGTCGGAAATGAGTTACGGAAGATACAATTGCTAAAGCTTATTTTTCGTATGTATCAAATTTTCGTTCGCTGCCGCTTAAAGATCGTGATGCGTATGCTATTGGCTTATCTTTGCCAATTTTGCCTTGGGATAAAATACCTGCGACTGCATAACCAGAAGCATCGGTTGTTAAAATAAAGGGTTTAGTGAAATCAGGTTTTTGTAATAAAGGTTCTTCGCACAATTTATCTTTTAGTGTATCAAATGCTTTTTGCTGAGTTTCTGTCCATTTAAATTATACATCTTTTTTCAATAATTTATTCAGTGGAGCTGCGATGTTGGAGAAAGCTTCTATGAATTTTCTATAATATCCTGCAAGTCCTACAAATTCTTTTATGCTTTTAGGTTTTCTTAGGATAGGGAGATTTCTTACTGCTTCTAGGTTTTTTGGATCGGGTGTGACTCCTTCTTTATCAATGACATGTCCAAGATAAACTACTTCTGGGCGCAAAAATTCACATTTATCCGTCAGAAGTTTTAAATTTACTTCTCTTAATCTATTTGCCAATTTTGTAAATTTTTCTTCGTGCTCTTCAAGGGTATTCGCATACAAGACTATGTCGTCCAAATATACAAATAATTCGATTCCTTGAAGACCGGTTAAAACGAGATCCATTAAACGTTGCAAAGTTGCAGGAGCATTCTTTAAACCGAAGGGCATGCGGTGAAACTCATAGTGTCCATAGGGTCTTGAAAATGCAGTTTTGTGTGAGTCTTCCGGACTCATTTTTATTTGATGAAAACCACTGGCCAGGTCAAAAACCGAAAAATATTGTGCTTCTCCTAATTGGTCTAAGATGTCTGTGTTATTAGGGAGAGGGTAACAATCTTCTGTAGTTTGTTCGTTTAATTTTCGGTAATCTAATACGGGATATCCTTGTTAGATGTACGATCGAAGTGTGTGGTACCGCAGTTGTAGGAAGAATTTCTGGTGATGCGTGGTAGAATGATGAAATTCAGGCTGCCCAAAAAGCAAAAAGAGAAGCGTACAAGAGAACTTTAAACATCGCAGGTCTTAGCTGTGAGGAGAGAAATAGACGTACAAATGATTATAGACGCGAAAACAGGATACTTAAACGATTATTTAAAGAAAGTAAAGATACAATTAGAGCAGAAGAAGAGAAAGAAATACAAAACGACTTTAAAGGAAGTAGGAAACTACTTTATAAAAAAATGAAAGGAAACAAAAGTACAGAAATTGTCAACATGAGAAATAGTAGGGGGGAAATGGTATATGATGCAGACGGAATACTAGAGGCCTTCAGAGACTATTTTAGGAGACAATTCAGAGATGAAGCTATAGGACGCCACAACTGCGATGTTGAACACGATGCGATGGAAAACTTAATTGAAAAAGTCTCTGTCACTGAGGTTAGGGATATAATTAAGAACTTGAAAAACGGTAAGGCTGCCGGGGTAGACGGTATTAACGCTGAAATGCTTAAACACGGTGGCGCGTGCATACCACATGGACTGTGCGATTTGATAAATTTATGTTTTGAAATGTGAGACGTCCCAGACGATTGGAAAGCAGCGATTATCGTACCAATAAATAAGAGAAAGGGAGATAAAAGCGAGTGCAATAATTACAGAGGGATTATCTTATTAAGCACCGTAAGTAAAATATATTCAAAAATACTTATTCGTAGGGTAATGAAAATAACAGAAGCAAAGATTTGGGAAGTCCAAAGTGGGTTTATGCC
>NC_046666.1:94615412-94620077 GCF_010883055.1 Belonocnema kinseyi
GAAAACCCTGATGGACAAAGTAAGTAACGAGATAATTCTAAAGGAATGTGGTGCAGAAGAGACGCTAGTAGACACATGGGAAAGAAATCGGTTAAGATGGTTGGGACATGTAGAGAGAATGCCAAATGAACAACCAACGAAACAAGTGTATCAAGGTAAAGTAAATGGCAGCGTGCCCAGAGGTAGACCGCGGAAAGAATGGTTAGAATGTGTGAATGAGACCCTAGTTAGAAGAGACATAAGAAGTCACAGAAACACGAGAGCCTGCATGAAAAAATGCATGGACATAAAAGAAGCTAGAGAAGTATGCCAGGACAGGAAAGTATTGCGGCAAATAGTTAATAAAAAGAGTGTGAGTAGAGTGAATGACGCCTGAAACAAAAGACCTTGGCTACTAACGGATCCAAGTGGGGAACCTTACATAACGACTTCGTGAGGTTCTTCGCTTGAGGTGATTGCTAGAGAGATTGATCAGCAACCTGGGTCGGAGCAATGTTGTGGAACTAACATGTTATTTACTTAAATAGCACGAGAATTCTGGATCAATCTGAAAAATCTCTATCCCTTCCACACACTACTCCTTTCCCCTACCGAGTGAGTCACGCTTACCCGAAAGGGAAATGGCTTAATGGTTTAATAATAATAATAATAATAATAATAATAATAATAATAATAATAAGAGCCTCGGTGGCTCAGTTGGTTAGATACTCGGACTTCACCACAGAGGTCCGGGGTTCGATCTCTGAGCCGGTACCTCTAGAAATTTTTCAATGTACCTTTACCGAGGTTCTGGTGGTTCGGAACCCACCTTAAGCTGTAGGTCCCCCCATCGTGTACTTGATTGCAACCCAGTCCGTCAATGATGGGGTAAAACCAGGCTTTGTCCAATATGTCTGGGCAAGCTGATCTCATGAGATCACTTGATTGCATTATAAAAATGCGTCCGTGACTGATGATATATACCGGGACAGCCCCGTGTAAAAATGATCAAATAAAAAATCCAACTCTAACCAAAAATGCCTTCGACATGTTGGGCAGTATAAGCCTGTGACAACATTTCAACACTGGAATGTTTTTTAAATAATAATAATAATAATAAAACCATTCGCCATTTTCGATTTCCATGAGAATCTGGTTTTTTAAGTACAAGAAAAGCCGGTGAATTGTAAGGGGATTGAGATGGCTTTACTATTTTATTCTTTATTAGTTAATTGACCTATCTAGTTATTTCTTCTCTTTGTACTTGGGGAAGTCTGTATTGTCTCGCAAATATGGGTTGCCTGTCTCCTGTAGGAATGTTGTGTTTAAGTACGTTGGTTGCTTCAAGAGGTTCGTCTGGTATTTGGAAAATGTCTTCATTGTTATCAATATATATATATATATATTCCGGTATTTTAATTTCGTCAAAATCTAGAAGTTCTACTGTAGGGACTGGAATTTCAACTGGATGAGCACGTGTGTTTGCAATCTTTAGATAGGCTTTTCCATTATTATTTGTAACTATTGTCTTTCCTAAAAAAATTTCACTATTTGATAACAGTTCAGAAATAAAACCGGTTTCTTTTTCTTTGATTTTAACATGAACATAAAAATTGAAAATTATTCTTGCTGCTGGGATGGTTATTAATTTTTTAGCATCGAACGGATAATAATTTTCTTTTATTTCTAATTGTCTTTGTTCGTAATTAATCTTTACGTTATTGTTTCTAAAAAATTCTGTTCCTAAAACGCCATCGTGTTCTACTGGAACTTCATTGGGCATTATATTAAAAATTGTAGGAAAATAAAAAATATTTATCGTAATTTGTCCTAATGTGAAAACTGGGTGTACATTAATACCTGTTAATCTCAAACAATTTAATCTGTTAATTATTACATTTGTTTGATTACATTTTCTTTGATTAAATTTGGGCCGGCTCTGGTATCGATCATCATTCGAACTGGATTTTTTAAACCGTGAGTTTATAGTGTTATGTAAGGAATAGTATTAGTTATACTCATATTTATTCGTTCTGTTTTAAAATTTTCTAATTGTTGGGGTTCAGTCTTAGGTGCGCTTAAAGGTTTGCTTGGGCCCCCCTCTGTGCACCAGTTCTGGGAAGGGCGTTGGAGTTTTCCTGTGGCATTGTTTGTTGTTCTTGTGGTTGTGGTATTTGTTGAAAATTTTTATTATTAATTCTTTTAAAACATTCGCTTATATTATGACCTGTCTTTTTACAGTAATTGCAACTAATAATTCCGTTTTGTGCATTATTTTGTTGAGAATGGTTAGGTTTTGACAGGTAGGTATTTAGATTTCTTTCATTCCACTGAGTACGCTGATGTACATTCTGTGACCTCCATGGGGCTCTTTCCTGATTTTCTCTATTTCCCCATGTTTGATCGTGTGGTCCCGAATTGAACCGAATATTTCTAAATTGATTTTTGTTAGCATTTAAATATTGTCCTTGATTTTTACATGATATTGGTGATCGCTGATAATTATTCGTAGTTGGTCGTGAATAGTTTTGAAGTTGACGCGGATTATTGTTTACGAATTGCCTTTGGTTATTGTCTTGAAATGGTCTATGAGTATCATTTGTGAACGATTTTTGATTGTTTTCTTGAAATTGTCTTTGATTTTGAAAATCATCAGGAGAAAATTGTCTTTCATTTTGAAAATGATTAGGAAATAATTTTTTTTTGATTTTGAAAATTATTAGGAAAAAATTGTTTTTGATTTCGAAAATTGTTAGGAAAAATTGTTTTCGATTTTGAAAATTATTAGTGAAAAATTGTGTTTGATTTTGGAAATTATTAAGGAAAAATTGTTTTTGATTTTTGGTTTGTAATTGATTTTTAAATTGGTTAGAATTTGATAATTGTTGAATAAAAGTTCTACATGTTGGTGCCATATGTCCAATTTTTCCGCAGAACTGACATGATGTGATTTCTTCGCGAGCAACATTAACTTTATTAGTTTGAAATGTATTTTCAGTTATTTCATCCGGTTGGTGGTAGTTTGACCTTTTTCTTAGTTCTTTAGTTGCGGCAATTGATCTTTCTATTTATAACGCACTGTTAACTGTCTCTGAAAATGATAATAATTTGCCTATTCTAGTTTGAAGTTCTGTTCTTAGCCCTCTAATAAAACAATCTACTGCGTCGTTTTATAATTCTTCTATAAAATTGTCTTTTATTTTATTGACTTCTGCACTCAAAATATTTTTATTTTTTGCTTTATATGCGTCACTTATTTTATCAGAGATTTCTTTTACTCTAGTTGCATAGAAGAGTACTTTTTCATTTTCCGAATGATAAATGTTACCTAATTCTCCCTGAAGTGGATAAACTGTTTTTAATAGTGCGTACACTGTTTTAAGTTTATTTATTAGTTCATCTATTGTATTGTAAGTGCAACCATAAATACATTTTCGAGCTTCTCCCGCGAGCTTACTTCTGAGAAGTTTAACTAAATTTGCTTCTACTTCTATTCCAGGTAGCATTGACCTTACTTCTTAGCATGCCTCAACAAAATGACTAAAGGGGACGTTATTTGTTCCGTCGAATAATGGAATGAAGTCTAGGGCATCTCTCAGTGAGACCTGTTGGTTATTAGGTAGCTTACTCATGTTTGACGTTTGTGGGTCTAATTCTGGGTCTGATTTTAAGTTTGAGGAATATTGAATGTCTGCTTTCGGTATAATGTGTTCCTGTTTTAGTTGAGTTTCTTTAAATTGTTGCTATCGAAATGGATTTGAGTCGTTAAAATAATTTTCCTTATTTAAAGTGTCTTTCTGTGTATTGACAATTATTGTTGAATTTTCTCTGTTTTAATGATCGATATTTATATTAAAGTTTGTGATAGTCACATCATTTAATGTATTGTTGTCTAAGGTTTCGTTTCGAAAATTTTTTTAATTTGAAGAAAAAATTAATGTTTTATCTTCAAAACTAGAGTTAATTATGGAATCTTTATTTGAAGTTAAAGCTTCTGATGTGATTTGGATGAATCACTAGTACCAGGCGCATTAATTTCTGAACTATGTTAAAATTCTGTGCCTAAATCAGGTTTTGAAGTTTTTCGAATTTTTATTGGAAGCTGTTGATTATGCGTGATTGTTTTTGCTAGTTGAGGATTTTGTAAAACTTAAAGACATGTTATTGCCTTTTCTTTTTCAGAATTTTGGCCCGACATTTATGTTTCTCATTATGATAATAAGTTGAAATTCGAGAATTTCAGTTTATGAAGAAAATTTTTTTTATGGTGGGGGTACAGGGCATAAATATAAATGGTACATTTCTTAAAATTAAAAGTTGTTCAGAACCCTGTTGAGTTCCATGTGCTTTTCGTAAAATATTATATGTTCAAAACAAAATTTCTAAAGTTGATCAAATGTGATAGATATATGTGAGCAAAATTAATAATTGTGTTTTTCTTTTTTGGACTAACAATAAAAACTTGATAAAATTTGTTGAGAAAAAAATTTTTATTAATTTATTTAAATATGAAAAGTTTTTAAAGATGTTTCTATTATAGACAAAAAATTGAATATGGATAAAAAGATTTAATTTAATATGAAGATGGCTTCCGTTTCCGGTACCGATCGCGAAAGAACTCTTTTTGTCAAGTGGTGTATTTTTGGCTTTGGTGGAGGAAATGAGGGTGAGTGGATGCAGAAAAGG
>NC_046666.1:94620177-94621839 GCF_010883055.1 Belonocnema kinseyi
AGAACAGCCAGATTATAGAGGAAACAATTAAGGCAAAAGTAGTGGAGATTGAAAATAAAATAAGGAAAGAAAATGACTCAATTCAAACGGGGAACTCGGTGGCCAATAGGGGAAAGGAGGAGTACATATACAATACAGACTTTTTGGAGATAGAAAGAGCATTTGAAGCGCAGGAGAAAAGGGAAAGGAAAAACAATATAGTGATAAGAGGACTGCACGCAGAAGGAACTGACAAAAAAGCAGAGGTAAAGGCGTTCTTTAAAAATGAACTAGACATAGAAGTTGAAATTATATGGGCAACAGCAAGTATTAGGTGGTAAGAAGATTTTTATTGATCATGATCTCACCAGAGAAGAAAGGAGAATACAAAGGAAAATAGTAGAAATAGCCAGGACTGAAAGAGAACAGGGTAAGGAGGTAAAGTTAGGATACCAAAAATTGAGGGTTAATCAAGTTTGGATAAGTTGGAGGGACCTGGAAATGAGTCAGAGAAGGGAAGATACAATTTTTCAGTAATCCCAACGACCTTGAACCAAGAAAAAAGAAAGGGTGCGAGAGCAGGGGGGTGCAAATTTCTTTTTTGGAATGTAGCTGGTGTTAGAAACAAAGACAGGGACTTCTGGAATTTTATAAAAAGTTTTGATTATGTCGGATTAACAGAGACTTGGATTGAGGAGAAGGATTGGGCGAGATTCAGGCAACTGTTACCTAAGGGATTTAATTGGGTGTGTCAATTTGCCAAGAGAGAAAACAAGAAAGGAAGAGCAAGTGGAGGTATCAATACAGGAACCAGGAGAGAAATAATAGAAATAGAAGAAGCAGTAAAGGATTTTAAAGGGGCTCTGGGCAGCAAAATTACTCTAGGAAATGAAAGCTGGAATATATGGACAATATACTGCAAAGACAAGATTAAAGAGTTGACAGCTAGACTGGATGATGAAATAGAGGATAAAGGGAATGAAAATTTGCTAAGCGGAGGAGACTTTAATGCAAGGACGGGTACAAAGGGAGCAATTTACAGAGGACCAGAAGAGGAAGAAGTAAAAAGAGCATCTAAGGACAACGTAGACAATACGGAAGGAGATCAGCTAATGAAGTTAGTCGAACGTAAAGGATGGTGTATATTAAATGGGAACTTAGAAGGTGTCAATCAAGGAGAATTTACATACGTGGGTAACTCGGGTAAGAAGAGGGGAAAGGGGTCATCAGTAATTGATTACACTATAACTAATTATGAAGGTTTGGATAAGATAGAAGATTGTAAAATAATTGACAGAATAGAATCAGATCATCAGCCAATGGGGTGTATATTAAAAACGGAACTTGTCAGAGCGAACCAATATTGTCAACAGATACCAGAAAAAGAGATTGTGGTATGGGACAATGAAATTAAGATCGATTATAATGTAAAAATGAGTGCTGGCGTTTACTCAGAAAATGATCTAATGGAAGAATGGAATACTTTTGCAAACAAAGTGAACAGCGTCATGAAAAAGAAAAAGGTTAAGTCAATCAGATTTGAATTAGGGCATAAAACTTGGTGGGATAAGGAATGTTTAAGAAAAAAGAGGAAGGTAAAGAAGTTATACAAGAAATGGAAAGATAATAAAGGTTCGTGGGAAGCTTACGCTCATAAAAGATCAGAGTTCAGGAAAATGTGCG
>NC_046666.1:94621939-94623078 GCF_010883055.1 Belonocnema kinseyi
CGACGGGAGAAGATGGGATGGAGAACGAAGCGATGAAGTTTGGAGGAAAAGGGATTAGGGATGGGATGTGGAAGATCTGCAACAAGGTATGGAAAGGGGAAGGTTGGCCGGAAGAGTGGACGATGGGACTCGTTGTACCGCTTGTCAAAAAAGGGGAAGGAAAGAAGGTAGAGGAATACAGAGGGATCACTCTCATGTCAGTCGGCTATAAAATATATGCAGAAATCTTAAGAAATATGTTGGAGAGTCAGGTAGAACAAAAAGAAAATAGACAACATCTACGTACTTAACTATTTAGTTAACAGAAATTTGGGGAGAAAGCAAGGGAGACTAGTCGCTTTGTTCGTAGATTTCAAAGCAGCGTTTGACTCAGTGAATAGAAAAGTACTATGGCAGGCAATGAAAGAGAGGGGTGTAGAGCAAAAGTTAGTAGAGAGGATAAAGGAAATTTTCACTGAAACCAGGATTAGGGTGAAAATAGGAAAGAAAAAAGGGCAGGTTTTCTGGACAAGCCGAGTTCTAAGGCAAGGGTGCCCTTTGAGTCCGTTACTATTTAGTATCCTATTGGCAGACTTAGAGGAGAAGCTAAAGGAGAAAGGAAAAGGAGGAACGGCTTTGGGTAATAGCAAACTATACTCTCTAGCATACGCGGACGATGTAGTTCTATTAGCAGATGATGAGAAGGGGATGAACCTGATGATGAGCATCTTCGAAGAGTATGTGGGAACAAAAGAGCTGACGGTGAATGTAGATAAGACAAAGGTAATGTGTTTCAGAAATAGAAAGAGCAAAATAAATTACGTTTGGAAGATGAACGGACAAAAAGTGGAAATTGTGGAGGAGTTCTGTTACCTAGGTTTTTGGTTTGAGGCAGAAGGAGGAAACGAGCTGCAGGTGAGGAAAAGAATTGAATGTGCGAGTAAGGTAATGGGCCAAGTATAGGGTATAGGAAAGAGAAGGTTCAAGAACGATTGGAGAATGAGGGTCTGGTTGTTTGATGCGTTGGTGTGGGCGGTGTTGTATTATGGTGTGGAGAACTGGGGATGGAAGGAACATAGGAAAGTAGAGAGTATGCATGAGCGATTCCTGAGGTGGGTAATGGGGGTTAGCTGGAGTTGCCCAGGATATATGTTAAAAGA
>NC_046666.1:94623178-94624673 GCF_010883055.1 Belonocnema kinseyi
GACGATCGCACAGAGCAGAAAACCATAGTGGCTGCAACAGCTGACGTTGCCGAAAGTATTGAAAGTGGGGGGATGGGTGATGTTGATCGCAGTGACAGCAGCAGTGATAAAAGTGCCGAGAAGTCGACCCGGGTGGAGAGGGTAGCAGATTCAGGTACGGGCAAGCAACGGGGAAGGCCCTCAAATTTACAGCGCCTTAACAAGCTAGGCAACGCGGGTTCGAACAGAAGTCTGGACGAATGGCAAAAAAAGGCAAGCGCGACTAGCAGTGAAGAGGAGGAAAAAAGGAAAAGAGTAGCTGGGGAAGATGAGGTAGAAAGGGACCAGGAGAACAAGAGAGTGAGAATTAAAAGGAAAACACCAGAGAGAGAGTGAGGGGGGATGGGGGAATGTTTGAAAAATTGGAAGCTCTCATTAAAGGCTTTAGAGAGGAAACAAGAAAGAGACTGGATGAAATGAATAGGGATATGAATAGGCAGGGAACCGATGTAAGGGGCGAAGTGAAAAAGGTCAGAGAAAAATGGGAAGAATGGGATAAACGTTGGAAGGAGGAGAAAGACAAGGTTTGGGGTAAACTAGAGAGCATTGAGAATAGACAGAGAGAGGTTGACGAAAAGAGATCTAGAGAAATAAAGCAGTTGGAAGAGCGGGTATCTAGTCTAGAAATTAGGAATGAGCATATGGGGGAAAAAACAGAAAATGAGGAAATAGTTCAAGGAAATGAAAAGGACGTCCGAAGTGAGAATGAAAGATTGAAGAAAAGACTCAGTGAGATCGAAAGAAGATTAGAACGGGAAGAAAGGGCAAAGAGGAAAAATAACATAGTAGTCAAGAGATTAAAAGTGGAGAGTGAAACAGAAGAAGTGGAAATAACAAATCTTTTTCGAGATATTAGAGTGCAGGTAAGGGTAAAAGGAGTCAAGAGAATAGGAGGGTCAAAAGAAGGAAAAGAAGGAATGGTTCTAGTAAAAGTGGGGAGTGAGGAGGAGAAAAAGAAAATTATGCAGAGAAAAAAATTATTGAGAGGAAGAAGGGAAAGAATTGAAGAAGATCTGACATGGAGGGAGAGGAAAAGGAGATGGCAAATAGAGCAGAAGGCTTGAGTAGAGAGGAAAAAGGGCCATATGGTATGGATAGGGAGAGACAGGTTATGGATAAATGGGGAGGAATGGTGTTGGGATGAAGAATTAGAAGAATTAAGGAAAAAAGGAAAAAGTCTTGAGAAAGGTAGGGGTATGGGAGACGAAAAAGAGGCTAGAAACAAATCAGAGGGGTTTCCAAGCGTCAAAGGGGAAACAAAGTAAAGAGGAAAGAAGAGGGAGGGGAAGAGAGACACGTGAAAATAGATTTCTGGAATGTGTCAGGTTTGAAGAATAAGAACAAAGGATTCTGTGAGGAGTTAGAAAAGTGGGATGTGATTATGATGAGTGAAACTTGGGCAGATGAGAAGGACTGGAAGGGATTAAAAAAGATGTTACCGAAAGGTTATGTGTGG
>NC_046666.1:94624773-94627028 GCF_010883055.1 Belonocnema kinseyi
GTTTCTTTTTAACCTATTTATTGCTTCATCCACTTCTTTTCTTGTTATCTCGTTCTCTTCCTCCATTTCTCCTCGGACTATCCTACACTTTTCCCCTTTGATTTTATTTAGCTCTCCTCCTAATAGACCCTTAAAATAATCCGTCTATTCCTCCATTTCTATTTCTCCGTTAACGCCCTTCCTTTCCCCTCTATCCCTATTTATCACATCCCACACCCTACCTTCTTTGATGGCTTTTTCTACGTCTGCTTTATATTCTTCCTTTCCCCTCTGTCTTTTGATTTCCAGCATCTTCTCATGTTCTTTTTTCCTCCTGTTATACTCCTCCTTCTCCATTTCCCCTCTTCTCCATTTGCTCACACACTCTTTTATTCTCTCTTTACTCTCCCAGCATTCCTCGTCCCACCAGCCTCTCTTTCCCCCTACTCTTTCTTCATTAGTACCCAGCTCATCCTTTACCTTTTCAATGGACCCCTTCAAACTTTCAACTAACGAGTCTATTCCCTCCTCTTTTTCATACCTAACCTTCTCCTTTTCCATCTTTTGTTTAAACTCGTTTAATTTATCTACCCCTCAGATTCCCATTTTCGGGTTTCGTTCGCACCCTTTTTCCTTTCTCCCTCTACCGCGCTTACTGACGCCTCTTCTTAGTGTAACTATGACCGGGAAGTGCTCAGACCCTATCTCATTCCCTACCTTCATACTCCCTATCATATGCCGCATTCTTTCTTCAGCCAGGATGTAGTCTATTACTGTTGCTCCCTTTCCTATGAATGTGATCTCCCCTTCCTCATCTCCTTTCATATTGACATTGCATATAAACCATCCTGTTTATCCTATCATGTCTAGTAACTTCCTCCCCTCCCTGTCCGTCTCTCTATGTTTGGAGTTCCTTATAAATGCTTCCTTTTATTCATCCCATAACCCTCCCCCTTGTTCGCCAGTCCATGCATTTAAGTCCCCCCCTATTAAAACCAATTTTTCCTTCTTTTCCTCCATTCACCTCCTTATTACTCTCCAGCCTTCCTCTTCCCCTCTTCTTCTGTATACACACACCACTGCTATTTCTACTTTCCCAATTATAATTTTTCTTATCATTGTTCCATCCTTTTCCTCCATGTTCCCATCTTTTCTCCCTTTTACTGCTAATTCTTTTTTCACCCCTGACACCATGCCGCCCATCCCTTTCCCTTTAAAGTGTTCCTTTCTTGCTTCTTCCATTGTCCACACATAACCTTTCGGTAACGTCTTTTTTATTCCCTTCCAGTCATTCTCATCTGCCCAAGTTTCACTCATCATAATCACATCCCACTTTTCTAACTCCTCCCAGAATCCTTTGTTCTTGTTGTTCAAACCTGACACATTCCAGAAAGCTATTTTCACGTTTCTCTCTTCCCCTCCCTCTTCTTTCCTCTTTACTTTGTTTCCCCTTTGCCGCTTGGAAACCGCTCCGATTTATTTCTAGCCTCTTTTTCGTCTCCCTTCCCCCTACCTTTCTCAAGACTTTTTCCTTTTTTCCTTAATTCTTCTAATTCTTCATCCCAGCACCATTCCCCCCATTTATTAATAACCTGTCTCTCCCTATCCATACCATATGGCCCTTTTTCCTCTCTACCCAAGCCCTCTGCTCTATTTGCCATCTCCTTTTCCTCTCCCTCCATGTCAGATCTTCTTCAATTTTTTCGCTTCTTCCTCTCAATAATTTTTTTTCTCTCCATAATTTACTTTTTCTCCTGCTCACTCCCCACTTTTACTAGAAACATTTCTTCTTTTGCTTGTTTTGACCCTCCTATTCTCTTGACTCCTTCTACCCTTACCTGCACTCTAATATCTCAAGAAATATTTGTTATTTCCACTTCTCCTGTTTCACTCTCCACTTTTAATCTCTTGACTACTATGTCATTTTTCCTCTTTGCCCTTTCTTCCCCTTCTAATCTTCTTTCGATCTCACTGAGTCTTTTCTTCAATCTTTCATTCTCACTTGGGACGTTCTTTTCATTCCCTTGAACTGTTTCCTCATTTTCTGTTTTTCCCCCCATATGCTCATTCCTAATTTCTAGACTGGATAACTGCTCTTCCAACTGCATTATTTCTCTAGATCTCTGTTCGTCAACCTCTCTCTGTCTATACTCAATGCTCTCTAGCTTACCCCAAACCTTATCTTTCTCCTCCTTCCAACGTTTATCCCATTCTTCCCATTTTTCTCTGACCGTTTTCACTTCCCCCCTTACATCGGTTCCCTGCCTATTCATATC
>NC_046666.1:94627128-94637706 GCF_010883055.1 Belonocnema kinseyi
TCCCCAGCCACTCTTTTCCTTTTTTCCTCCCCTTCACTGCTAGTCGCGCTTGCCTTTTTTTGCCATTCGTCCAGACTTCTGTTCGAACCCGCATTGCCTAGCTTGTTAAGGCGCTGTAAATTTGAGGGCCTTCCCCGTTGCTTGCCCGTACTTGAATCCGCTACTCTCCCCACCCGGGTCGACTTCTCGGCACTTTCATCACCGCTGCTGTCACTGCGATCAACGTCACCCATCCCACCACTTTCAATGCTTTCAGCAACGTCAGCTGTTGCAGCCACTACGGTTTTCTGCTATGTGCGATCGTCCAGTAACTGTTGCCTTCTGGCGCCTGTTTGTGGACTTCGCGTCGTCGGCATCCTACCTTAACCAAAGCTCTATGACGTTTCCCGCCTTTATTTCCTACCTCTGGCCCCCCTGACCAAGCAACTATTTTTTCACTCCTAACCTCAAAAACTTCACACGCTCCAAATTTTCACTTCAAACTACTCACTTTCACCCTTCACACCTTTGCCTTCACTCACCCTTCGTCTTTTACACTCGATCTCCGCACTTTCTGCCTTTTCTGCATCCACTGAAAAATTTTCATAAAATTGATTTTTTAATTTTAATTCAACAAAATACTTAGGAAATTTTCGTGAAATATATTTTTTTATTTTAATTAAAAAAAGTTCTTTGAAAAATTTTCGTAAAATTGTTTTATTTATTTTAATTAACAAAAAAAATACTTAAAAAATTTTCGTGAAATTGATTTATTTATTTTAATTCAAAAAAAAAAAAAAATACGTAGGAAATTTTCGGGAAATTTATTTTTTTATTTTATTTCAAAAAAATACTTTGAAAAATTTTCGTAAAATTGATTTATTTATTTTAATTAACAAAAAAATACTTAGAAAATTTTCGTGAAATTGATTTATTTATTTTAATTTTAAAAAAAATACTGTGAAAAATTTTCGTAAAATTGTTTTATTTATTTTAATTCAAAAAAAAATACGTAGGAAATTTTCGTGCAATTCATTTTTTTATTTTAATAAAAAAAAAATAGTTAAAACATTTTCGTGAATTTGATTTATTTATTTTAATTCAAAAAAAAAACTTTGAAAAATTTTCGTAAAATTGATTTCTTTTCTTAATTCAACAAAATACTTAGGAAATTTTCGTGAAATTGATTTGTTTTAATTAAAAAAAAAATACTGTGAAAAATTTTCGAAAAATTGTTTTATTTATTTTAATTAAAAAAAAAATACTTAGGAAATTTTCGTGAAATTTATTTTTTTTTATTTTATTTCAAAAAAATACTTTGAAAAATTTTCGTAAAATTGTTTTATTTATTTTAATTAAAAAAAAATACTTAGAAAATTTTCGTGAAATTGATTTATTTATTTTAATTCAACAAAATACTTAGGAAATTTTAGTGATTTTTTTTTTAATTCAAAAAAATACTTTGAAAAATTTTCGTAAAATTGTTTTATTTATTTTAATTCAAAAAAAAATACGTAGGAAATTTTCGTGAAATTTATTTTTTTATTTTAATAAAAAAAAAATAGTTAGAAAATTTTCGTGAATTTGATTTATTTATTTTAATTCAACAAGAATACACTGAAAAATTTTCGTTAAATTGTTTTATTTATTTTAATTCAAAAAAAAAAAAATACTTAGAAAATGTTCAAATAGAGAGTTAGGAATTGTGAAATAAAAGCAAGTAATCACGCTAGACTTTGTTTTAATATTAAAAGGCTGTGATACGTTATAAGGATACAAATGGAATTATCGATCTGACCGACTCGAAGATCGTAATACGACAGACTGGTGTGAGCAGACGGAGATAGAAAGTACCGCCACGTTCACTGTAGAGGTCTCTAGCATACAGACACACACGCGATAGATTACATACATGCATGCCACGACACATTTTCGTAATAAGACTTCCCCTCAAGCTATTGCGTGGGAGATTTGAACACTGAACCGAACTTTTCGACGCACTTCCTGTGTTTGGGTCCTGACAACCCTTTTGTCAGAACGTCTGCCATCATCTCCGCTGTTGGCATGTATCCCACGACGATTGAACCCTCAACTAGTGCTTCACGCACGAAGTGATGGCGAATGTCGATATGTTTCGACCGAGAATGAAATACCGGATTTTTCGCCAGCTTCTGTGCTTCTTGATTGTCGTTGTAGATCAACACACTCTTCTGTAGTTTTAATCCTGTCTCCTGGAGAAACCTTCGTATGTGAATCGCCTCCTTGATGGCTTCTGTGTGGCTCATGTATTCAGCCTCAGTGCTAGACAAGGCTACAGTCCGCTGTTTCTTAGCCTCCCATGAAACAGCCCCATTTGCGAGCACAAATGCATAGCCGGTGTATGATCGCCTGTCTTCCAGACAGACTCCCCAATCAGCATCCACGAATCCTTCTAAAGGCCTCCCCGTCCTTTCATACCTGATTCCAAGTTTTGATGTTCCTTGTAGATAGCGCAGGATTCTCTTACCGGCATTCCATTGATCCTTTCCATGACAGTTGTTGAATTGACTCAATGAATTCACTGCGTAATTGATGTCGGGTCGAGTACCTACGGCCAGGTAAATTAAGGCTCCTATCATTTCTCTGAAGGGATATGTCTCCAAGACCTCCTTCGTGTAGTTGCTTTGAGAGATTTCTATTCCACCATCCTTTCGGATGAATTCCAAGCCTAGGCAATGCTTCACTTCACCCATGTCTTTTACGTTGAATTTTCTTTTAAAATTTTGCTTGAATTCTTCCATCCAGTCGCGATTTGTTGAAGCCACGAGGATGTCGTCCACGTACGTTGCTGCAAGCATCGTGTCTGAATTTCGTTTTCCCACGTAGATACAGACATCCGAACTCAATGGCTTTAATCCAAGTTCCATCAACTCATGATTTAACTTCTTAGGCCACTGATATCCAGCTTGCTTCAAATCGTACAAAGCTTTCTTCATAATGCAGACTTTGTTTCCTGCTTTAGTCTGCTGAAGCATGTTTAAGGTATATTTTGCCTTATCAGCTGGAACTTTTCCTCGATATTTCTTTGAGATTATTTCTGGCAACATTTCCTGGAATAATTCAGGAATCTCCATGAAAATCTCTTCTTCTATGTCGCCGTTGAGAAAAGCTGTGGTAACATCCAATTGATGAATTTCCATATTAAATTCGACGGCAAGAGCTATTAGTAATCGGATTGAGCTTAATCGTACCACTGGTGCAAAGGTTTCCTGGAAATCAACACCAGGACGTTGAGAATAGCCTTTCGCAATAACACGCGCTTTCCTGCGCTCCAGCTTTCCATCAGAATCGTATTTATTCCGCAATACTATTCGGCACCCGATTACACTTCGATTTGCAGGCCTGTCAACTAATTCCTAAGTTTGGTTCTCAATTAGTGCACGAAACTCAGCTCGAATTGCTGCTTTCCACTCATCGACCTCGTCTCCAGAGAGTGCTTCTTTCAGCGACACTTCAGCCATGTTCGCGTATTCTTCAGTCACTGCGAAATCTACTCTTCCATCTGCAACCCTGTACTCCTTTAAAGGTCTTCCAGGATTGCCGGTTCGGATAATTCTAGGTCGTCCGGGTAATCTTCTTGGCTCTCGTTCCTCGTTGACTCCTTCTGCACCATCTTCATTGACGTTCTCGTCAACATTGTCATCGATAGTAGCTTCTACGACATCATCTGCTTCTTCCGGTTCATCTTCTTCCGATGAACTTTCATTGACGTCATCGATCTTTGCAGGCAGTTCTTGAATGGGGTTTATTTCAATATTTACCCATTTATTTTGACGAAGTTCATCGACTACCTTTTTCTGGAAAGTTTTCTCTGAAATAAAATCGTCACTGCCTTTCTGCAGTGTGATCTCACCCATGAAGTGAACATCTCTGCTAACTTCTACTCTTCTTTCAGCCGGTAACCAGATCCTGTACCCTTTCGACTCCTCTGAATATCCAACGAAAATGCACTGTCGTGCACGTGCGTCAAATGTTTCTTTACCTGTTGTTTTATTCAGTGCAAGTGCCTTGCACCCAAAGGTTCGAAGATAAGAAAGATTCGGCTGGTACCCTTTCCATTTTTCAAACGGTGTCCTGCCTTCTAAACTCCTGGAAGGACATCGGTTTCGAAGATGATTTGCCGTCGCTACGGCCTCCGCCCAAAAGGTTTTTGGAAGATTAGCCTCGAACAGCATACACCTCGCCATTTCAACTAGAGTGCGGTTTTTCCGTTCCGCTACTCCATTTCGCTGGGGAGTGTATGGTACAGTGAGTCTCCTCTTGATACCACATTTGTCCAAATACTCGTTGAAGGCATTATTGCAGTATTCTTTTCCGTTGTCCGACTGCACTTGCTTTATCTTCTTTCCCGTTTGGTTCTCCACAAGATTTTTATAGCTTTTAAAAGCTTCAAGAGCCTCATCCTTGCTCTTTAAAAATCGCACCTCACACCATCGCGTCGCGTCATCTACAAAAGTCAAAAAGTACTTTGCACGGCTCATCGATTGCGTACGCATTGGGCCGCACAAATCTGTGTACGCAATATCAAGCATTTCTGTGCTTCCAGACGAACTTTTTGAAAAATGAGTTTGCGCGAACTTTCCCTTAATACATAACTCACACGCGGGCAATTTTGCTTTTGCACTAAGCTCTATTCCGAGAGCTTTGCTTTCGTTCGCGATTTTTTGCAAATCCTTTTCGTTTATGTGCCCGAGGCGTTTGTGCCACAATTTCACTTTTTCTACGCCGCGATTTTCGGTCACTGTATCCTCAATTTCCACACTTTCACGAATGAAATATAAATCCCCAATTCTATCCGAAAGCATTTTCACGTTACAGGTTTCGTCCGCAATTACAGCTTCATGTTTCTCAAACACTACTTCAAAACCTTTGTCGGTAATTTTGCTTACAGACATCAGAGCCGTGCGAAGATCTGCTACATGCAATGTATTTTTGAGATTCACTACTGCGGTACCATTTTCACTTGGTACGGTCAACTTCACGGTTCCTTTGGCTTCTACGTTTGTAGTAGAATTACTCGCCAAATTTAGCTTTTCACCATCGCACTTTTTCTTATACACGAATTTCTTTTCATCGTTGCACATGTGTGATGTGCACCCGCTGTCAAGACACCACTTTCTATCCTTTGATTCACGCACTACACTTAAAGCCGATGCTTCATTTGTTGATGCAAGAAAACACATATCCGCTGTAGCCACACTTTGTCTCGGTTCTTTACCGCACTCAGATGCTTTGTGCCCCACTTTCTTACACTTAAAGCAATTGAACAGAGGTTTTGTTTTCTGTCCTTCTCGGCTGCCTACCCCACTCCCGGAGTTTTGTTTCTGCCATTTGCCCTTCTTCTGCGCATGACTGCTGCTCGCAATCATGGCGCCAGACAAAGATTAACGCCCTTTTGAAAGTCTTGCGTCACTTTCCTCCAGAATTTTTATTTTTAAAGATTCGGGATTTGGCAACTCATCTCGCGATTCAATCGCACAACGAAAGTTTTCAAAACTAGCTGGTAGACTATACAACAATAAAATTGTTAAGAGATCGCCGTTGATCTCTACCTCCATTTCGTGGAGTTTGTCTACAGCGTCAAAAAAATGTCGAATGTGCTCGCGGACATCCTCACCGTCAGCCATTTTGTGCAACGTTAGCTGTTTGAGAAGAGTCGCTTTTCTAGAAGGCCCGGTCGACTGATAAATCGAATGCAGCTTCCTCCAGATCTCGTTGGCTGTTGCCCAACCTTTAATCTGTTTTAGCTCGGAAGGATTAATCGCTAAAATTAAATCGGAACGCGCCTTTCGATCGGCGACATCCTATGTTTTTGCTGCTGCTTCCGAGACAGCGTCTCCTGCCGTTACAGCTGGTCTAGACTTTTCACCGCACACATATTCCCAAGAATCACTTTTTATTGCCAAAGCTTCGAACTGAAGCTTCCGCGTATCAAAATTGTCTTTTCCAAGTGTTTAAATCCGTGCCGAGTACGTAGAACTCATTTTTTCACTTATACGAACTCACAAAGAAACTCACAATGAATCAGACGCTACCCCTCAAACACTACACTTTTTCGGAATTAGTCTTTTTACTTCACGCACACGATTCTGGGGCCCATAATCTGTTGAAATAGAGAGTTAGGAATTGTGAAATAAAAGCAAGCAATCACGCTAGACTTTGTTTTAATATAAAAAGGCTGTGATACGTTAAAAGGATACAAATGGAATTATCGATCTGACCGACTCGAAGATCGTCAGACGACAGACTGGTGTCAGCAGACGGAGATAGAAAGTACCGCCACGTTCACTGCAGAGGTCTCTAGCATACAGACACACACGCGATAGATCGCATACATGCATACCACGAAACATTTTCGTAACAACAGAAAATTTTCGTGAAATCGATTTATTTATTTTAATTAAAAAAAAATACTTCGAAAAATGTTCGTAAAATTGATTTATTTATTTTAATTCAAAAAAAAAAAAAAAATACTTGGAAAATAAATTTGATATTTTTATTTTAATTTAGAGAAAAACTTTAGATGAGAAAAAAAGTTACTGAAATTTTGGATTTTTGTTTTAATATAGAGAAAGTCTTAAAAAATTTTTGAAATTTATATTTTTAACATTAATATTGAAATAAATTTAGAAATCAGTTTCTAATTCTATTTTATAATTTTATATAGAGAAGAACTTAAGAGATGTTTTTAAAATGTATGTATTTAAAAAAATTTAATATTCGATTATCTCAGAATTTTCGCATTGCTTTTGTTTCCAGGCCGATGCACCTAAATTTATAACGAGGTATGTTACATCTCAGATAAAAGGCCTTGCTTTAAAATAATTATAACTAACCTTACGCTACTTCCTCCTTTTTTGATTCTAATTTTGTTTATAATTAAAAAGCATGGATTGAGGAACAAACAAAGCGAACGGTTGAGATAATAATTGAATCATTGATTTAGAACGGATTAAGATACTCGTATACAATAATAATTTATTAAAATCAAGTTACACATGCGATATCCGTGACTTTATTTTTTATTTGATTCAACATATGCACCATGGAACTTCCAGAATATTTTGAGAAACTTCGTCTTATTGTCCACCCTTTAAAAAAAGGAAAAGACTTTAGTGACGAGTTTTTAGATAATATTGAAAAAAGAAATAAAGGATAGTAATAATATTTTCCCAAACTTACCAAAGATTTTGATTTTATTCCCGCTTGGAATAAGGCCCCTTTGTTGAAGCTGGAGAATCCTGGTCAGGGACTCGGTTCGTAAACTTGGTTGATATCCCTTCCTTTCATATTGTATAAGTGTACAATAGGTTGATTGTGTGTTTTTTTTTGGAGGGATTTCTTGGTTGTTAAAGGGGGTTCACAGAGTTTAAGTCCAACTGATTTTAAAGTCATTTATTTTGAGGTAAATGATATTGTACTCAGTTCAATACTTTCACTGAATCTAAACTTTGTTTTTTTTAAATTCCGGACAGTTCTTCTGCAGAGATTCAACAACTGTTCTTAAACTTCCGGAGAGTTGTATTTCAGCGGTAGAAATAAACTGTTTATGAACTTCCGGAGAGTTGTTGCGCAGCGGTACGATGGTAGAAATACACTTGTCTTAATGCTTCAAGAAGTGGGTATATATAGGCAGAAATTTAATCTTCGGAGGAAAAAATAGTCCCTTGGTGGACCATTTTCGGACATTGATTTGTGGCATGATGACACAGATCTTGGAATGTTGCGTAGGTGGGAGACCACGCGCTGGTCTTTGCAATGCATTCTATTGAGGGGTAGTCGAAGACCACATATCATTATGACTTTTATGGTCTTTTCACCAATTGGGCCATGGTAGATGGGCCTCGCGTGTTCTTTCGTGGGGCTTGCTTCCTTCTGGTTGATTATGACGTCAATGACCGTGCATTCACATGATTCACATTAGTATTACTTGATAATTCTTAGAATTTGACATTGAATGTATAATATGATTCAGAATATAAATATTAAATGTTCATGACAATAATAATTAATAATGATTGATGATGGTGATTAATAATAAAAGATAATAAACAATTTTTGGTTTAAAAAATACATATTAATTTTCGTCAGTTGTTTCCTCCTGACGATTATACTTTTAGTTAAGAATTTTATTATTAGGTTCCAAAATCAACAATTTGATGAGGAAGTAATCCTTTGCGTTTGATACATCCACGATTATATTATCGAAGTGTCTCGTCGTCCCGAAATTCGAGACGACTAGCCTATTTTCACTATTTGTCTAGTCGTCCCGAAAATTATGTATTTTTAAAATTTTACTCCTTCGGAGTTAGACAAAGATTATAAAAACTGCTAGTTGTCCCTAGAAAAAATTCAGAAACGAATAAAACTAAAACTTAGGTTATGTTTTAGAAAATGCAGCCCTTTAAGCTCTAACTAATCCAAATCAATTTATATAATTGCTCTGTGTCACCGTAGTCTCAAGTTCGTTCGAAAGCTCCCGGTGATTCCGCGCGATTAGATTGGATCTTACTTTTGTCAGTTGAAGCTTGACAAAACTATGAAAATTTTATATTTTTCTATATTTATTTCAACTCCTAATACAAATTCACCAAAAGCCTTAGTCTTTTTGTGAAAATTAGGAATATCTTGGTAAAAAGTTTAGAATTTTTTTTAAATAGGACTTGCTACTAGAAATAATTTAAGTCACACCCATAAACCTTTCCGATATCCGATAAGAGGAAAGGCGGCCTTGTGTCTGAACACAGAAACAATTTAAGGTCATATCTCCTACCTCCTTTCCAACGCCCAAAGTCTGGCGGCAAGGCACCCCTGTGACTGGTCACAGAAATAATGTAAGATCACATCCCTGTCCATTTTCCAACGTATAAAATAATTAACAGGAATTAGTGTTTTCTATCATATTGAAAAAAAGTTTAATGATGATAGGGCTGAAAAATAGTGCGAGGCTCGAGGACTGAAAATCACTATATTTTATCAACTATAATTGCACTATTAGCATTTTTTCAGAAAAATTGGCTAAATGGTGAAAATAGGCTAATTGTCCTATTCACGGTTCAAATCTATGGTGCAACATTTAAATATGTCGGGTAAAATTCGCTTTTTTTTTAAATTTTAATTTAACGTCTACCTGAATATCATAGTTTTCAATTTTTTGTTGAAAATTGATGTGTTTTCGTTAGAACTTCGTATTTATGAGTAGTGAACGAATTTTATGAATCGAAATTTCTTCTATATTGATTAAACTGCAACTGTTTGGTTAAAGATTAACTCTTTCTTAAAAGTTCATCAATTTGCATGATATTTTTTTCTTTCTTTACTGAAAATTTTTTACCTGTTGAAAATTCGTCTTTTTGGTGAGAAAGTCAAACTTCTGGGTTGAAAGTTGAACTTCTTTGTTAATTTTTTTTTGGTTAAAGATCCATTATGGGTATTTAAAACTCTTCTCTTTGTTTCGGAATTAAATTATTTTGTGGAAGATTAGTCTTTTTGGTAAAAAATTAATATTTCAGAGTTGGAAATTCAACTCCTTTGTAGAAAATTCGTTCTGCAGGTTTAAAATTTATGTTTTTTTAATTAAAATTTGCTCTTCTTTGTCAAAAATTAATTTGTTTGCTTACATATTCATCATGTTATTTAAAAATTCATCCTTGGTTGAAAATTCAAATATTTTTTTAAAGTATTTATTTGCTGAAAAATGATCTTTTTTAGTTGAAAACAGAACTATTCGTTTGAAAATATAACTAGAAAATGAATCATTCAAAAAGATATTATTGCACACGGAATTCAACTCACTTTAATTAGATTAACAACAACAAATTATTGGATAATAAAAATGTCATTATATTCGCTAAAGTTAAAGTAATAAATAAAAGGACAACTTAAAAATATTTTTGATTTCAGCTTTGTGATTTTCACAGCGGTAAAATAAATAATTACCAAAAAACGGTTTTTGACCATAAAGTCGGATTTTGGGAGCGTATGATAAATTTCGCATTTGACACATTTTTAGAGAGGCACCTAAACAAATGAGTTTTTGTCCCGAAAAATTTGGAAAAGTATTGATTTTTTTCCACAAACGCGAGACATTCTCGGTATGTTTTCAAGTATTTTTCTTCACATTCAGTATTTCGGCTATGCCTGAGGTTATAAAAGTAGCTTTTATGAATACCAAAAATATTTAATTATTTATATTATAATTTTACGAATTTTTCGTTTTTTCTTTTATGGGATGCCTATTCATTATTTCTCACGCGGATTGCATACATAGATAAAATCTTTGTCAATTTTTCATATTTCCATGCAGCTGAGCAGGTAAGCCAAGTAACAGTACCTGAAGCCAAACGCGAGTGTGCAATCAAAATAGTTGGAGATTTTCTGTCTTTGTCGCTGCTAAGTTTCTTGCTCTAATAGATCAAAAATTTTACCAATGGAATACTACCGATTTTCGGGTATGAGTTTGTAATTGAGACTCCGGATTCTATAACCACGCATAAAATTTGCCTGGCCGCTTCAGGCCGCTCGAGTTGGCCCCTGATGGCTTGAAAATCAGTTTTCGAA
>NC_046666.1:94637806-94647710 GCF_010883055.1 Belonocnema kinseyi
TTCGAAAACTGATTTTCAAGCCATCAGGGGCCAACTCGAGCGGCCTGAAGCGGCCAGGCAAATTTTATGCGTGGTTATAGAATCCGGAGTCTCAATTATATTAGCCAAGGGGCACTAGAATGTATTTTCGATTTTCTTATAGATGTTGCTGCAGTCATTGATGTGCTCAGCCAAACCTACCGTTTCGCCTTAAGGAGACAGAGTAAGACTATCAGAATAAAAATTCCGGTGTGGCGAACCTCCACCACCCTTACCCTCAACAAAAAGGAGAGAATAAAAATTCTCGGCATACATATAAATATCTTTCATAAAAATTCAATTTACTTCAGAAATGATAAGAGAATGACAAGGGCCACCTGAACTTATAAAATGACCCTTCTAGAAATAATCAATTGAGATTAATAAGAAACGATAGAAATAATATCTCAATCGTTCCGACTCGTGTTTCTTAATTTTGCCAAAACGATTGACAACGATTAAGAAATTTGCATTGCCAATTGTTTTCAATTGGGAAATGGAATGTGACACGTGATGGCAGGACTTTCATATGGCGGGAATTATTTAGAAACAGTTATCCACTTTTTTTGGAATAATATCAATTTGAAACAGTATATATTACGCAAAACGTAAATAAAAACTTTTTGTAAAATTTTTACCAAAGGAAAGTTTTGCAACTATAAAACAAAATGTACTAATAGTATTATACATTGAGAATATAAAATCAGATACGTGATAAAAAATTATAGGTTATAGGTTTTAAAATCGCCAGAAGAAGCGTGTAACTTCAGGAAATCAATGGAAGTATTATTTTATTATAAAAAAAAATCCAGACTGTTATAAATAGAATAAAGTTAAACAATTGAAAAAATACTATTTGAAAGATTTCTTTTTATCAGGGAGAGGTCTTAATTTATCATTCTTAGCCATTATGAGCAGATGAATTCATCTTATAATACGAAATTTCTATTAATTCAACTTTATAAATTGAACAGTAAATTTACCTTTTTTATTATTCACATGATAGCCACTAAAATCGGAGACAAAATTTGGAATCATTTCCTAGTTTAATTTAGTTTAAGTTTTCCTAGTTTAGTTCAGTTAAAAAAATGTTTTTAAATGCCCTGCAAATTCTTTCAATCAGTTAAAACTTCGAATAAAAACGTAAAAGAAAAAGGGGATACAAAACTACTTTGAAAAAAATGGATTTTAAAAGGCTTAAATTTATTGTGTGCAAAATATCTACACCATAATCATTCTTATATTTTTGCGGTGTAGCAAAATAAGTTCCATTATTTAAAATTTAATTTTCATATTCAGACATCAATTTATTTGAAGTATATTTTAATTATACAATTGTTATAATTGCATACAAAATCGTATCACAATAAAGTAATATAAAATCGCCTAATGCTAAAACCATAATCAATTTTTTTTAATAATTCAATTTTGAAGGTTTATAATTTTAAAAATTTACATTTTTAAAGGTAAAACTGAAAACAACAAAAAATTAATTTTTTTTATCATAGACAACATTTTGGCTTCAACTTTAATTTTTTTTTAAATAAAAATTCAAAATTCTACAATTTAAGCAGCTTTGACTACACCGAAAAGAAAACATTTTGCGTTAAATCAAGTAGGCTAATTTACTTGGCTGATATTTCTTTAAGGAAGCAAGTATTTTCTTTTTAAAAGGGACCGATTTTCTCCAATCAAGAAAATAATAGAATCAGGACAACTATTTGAATCAAAAATATATTTACTCCAAGCAAAAGCTATTGAGTTACTTTGTTTCATTACGCTTATTTGCGTGAAGCTACTAAAACTCTAACAAAATGTTTCTTGATCCAAGCAAATTCATATACTTATTCTGACTACTATTTTCATTAGAACAATTTTCATGTTCTTGAGACGATAAAATAAATATATTCAGCAAAGAAATAATTACTCTTAGAATAATTCTTGAATATTTTTCTTCAAATAATTATTAATTTGAAACACATGTTAGATTTACTTCGCAGATATACCTAGGTTATCAAGATATAATTACATCAGTTTTTTTCGAAATAAGAACTGTAGACTTGACAGAATAGATATCCCACACATTCTATGAAAATGAATACATTGATCTAAATTAATTCACTTCTTATTGCATAAATATCTTATTAAATATAATAACTGACAAGTTTACATGGTATGAGGTTGATTCTCTTCGCCGCTAATACATTCTATTCTCAGCATGAAGTTGGTTCGTAGTAAAAACTCTTTTGCATTATTTTATTTTGAGATAAAAGTATTTTGAAATTCAATAATATTTATAAATTGAAAATATTGGTGCACATAATCAATTTTAATTATGTAAATGTAAATAGGAATTTGCATCTTTGATAATCTGCTAACTTTGGGCTGACACAAATCAAATTACTCATAAAACTATTTTTTTAGCTTTATTGCGTCAGTAAGTTTTTGTTGGTGAAAACTAAAACTTTTTAAATTAATTTAAAAAAAGTGTTTTTAATTTTGAAATAATTATGCAAGACTCAAAAGTCATTTCATTCGTAACATTGTTAAAAGGTTATAAATGTACTTCGTCTATAATTTTTTTTCTCGATGATTATTTGAATTTATTAATCTACTTAAAATTAAACCATGTGGAATTTATTTTAACCGTGAACATTTTTGTGAATCGGAAAATAACTGAAATTTTTTTCTCGATTGAGACGGCCACCCTGAAATTATTTTTGTAACAAAAATCATCCAAAAAATTTATTTTTCCTTAATGAAAAACTAATCCCTTTATTAGGCACGAACTTTTTTTCCTATGATTTTCAATTTTATATTCTAACTTGCTATCTGAAATAGTTAATGTCTTGTTTTTATTTTATTTTTATATTGACAATGAAATGCTACCTGCCTACTGCAGCGTGCATATAATGTTGGTATTTTAAATTATTAAGTATAGATTTCGATTTGTTTTTATATTTACAAAATTAAGTTCTTCAACCAATAAAATTCAACGATCATAGAAAGTTTCATTTTAACTTGTCATTAATTATAGAAATTTTAATGCGGATATTATTTGTATTTCTATTTATAAAAACTTATTAAAATTAATTTCTTCAGTCAAAGAATTCATTAATCATAGGAAATGTCTTGGACTAGAAGGGTTTATTAAGAATTCATTCTATTTTATATTATTGTTTAGGAATGGTTATTTTAATAAATTAAGAAATAAAAATTATATAACATAATTTCGAAAACAATTTTTGTTTGCTTTTTGTTGTTGAGAAATAATGTTCAGTTTATGCACTTGTCTATTCCTTTGATACTACATATTCTTACACTAAAAAAAAAATATATATATATTCTTGAAGTATATTAGAAATGATTTCTTGGAAGTAAACTATGTTCCGCATTTGATTACACCTCTATATAAAGTAACGAAATAAAGTTTTAGAATAATAAAATGCGATATTCTATCTAAGAATAATTTTCTCAGATTAAGAAATAATACGCTTATTCTAAACATACGGTACCAAGTATTTATCTATTTAGAATGCAATCATATTCTATCGTCCCCATTCGTACCTGCGATTGACTTGATTCAAGAAAAATTTTGTTTTCAGTGTTTCCTTCTACTTCGAAATTTTATTCTTGAATAATTTTATTTACAGATTCTGAATTTGAAAAAAACTCTTCAATTCTGAACGCTTTGAATTTATTTTTGACCACTGATTTTTTATAATCATTAGTAACTTTTGTTTAATATAATTAATGTCTGTTTGTGAACAATTATTTGCAATTGCTTAGTTCCAAATCATCCTTTTGTATTTGCGATGCTCATTAATAGAATGTCTATATATTACACTAATTTGGAAAGCTTGGAATTTAAATTTATTCTGTTTTTGAAGACCTTTAAACCAAACATTGAAAACTTCGCAAATTTTACCATTTTTTTAAGTTTTAAAAGTATGATCTGACTGCAATTTTTGAAGTGTCAATCTGCAATTATTCGTCTGGGAAAATTTTCTGTTATTGAACTATCAATGTTTTTAATGTGAAATATCTGACAAAGCCATAACATTTTTTTAGAAATCTTAACCCCTCACAATAGTTTAGTTCCCAATAAATGAAAAAAATAAGCAAAAAGGGTAATAACGCGTAGAAAATATTGCGATCTTCGCCTGAGGCCCTAAGAAATTTTTGGGCATCAAGATGCAGACTTTAAAAAAAAAAAAAAATTACGACAGCTAGAGTGCAATCGCTCCATTTTTTTATGAATTTCGGGCTTGTCGAAACCTTTTGCAATGCAACCAGGATTCGGCTTTCGCTTCTCGCAAAATCTTTTTATAACCGATATATGTATTCGAATGTACGAAATTTCATTGACCGTTTTAATCGAAGAAGATAATTCCCGGACATTTCCTGTATTTTTTTCCTGGTTCGCAAACATTTTTCACGCCCAATGAGATAAAAAAATAACTATATTCTAAACATTTTTGCATGTAAAGTAATAAACAATAAACAACAAATTAAAGCATTCAAAGTTAAAAACTTGAATTCTAAACTTTTAAAATTCAAGTTTAAAAGTTTTCAGTTCAAAAATTGTGTATTCGAATGTTCACACTTACCAAATGGGAGGTACTACCACTTTTCAATTAAACAGTGTTAAATGAAATGCAAATAAACTGCAAAATTTGGCACTTACATAAATTATAGAGCTTAAAGATTCAGATTAAGTTCCAAAAATATAAATCCATACAACGGTTTCAATAGTCTAAATAATAAAATCAAGCAATGAAGTTTACAATTTTTTTCAAAATTATATTAAGTAATTTGTAGCTAAACACATGAAAAATTGAAAAATAATTTCTTTTTACTTAACAGTTCTTAAAGTAGAAGTTAAATTATTTTTATTTTTAATAGTCCAGGCTTCCTTTAAAAGCCTTAAAATTTTATATAAAAATCTTGAGAAATCTAGAAGTAGTTTAAAGTTTTTCTATATACAAAATAAATTTTAAATTTTATTTTTCGAAACTTTCGAATATGTTTCAAAATAAACCAAATTTTTCTATAACTTGTATAAGAATCTGCAAATAAATTTTTGTTCTAATTTGAATTTCTAAATAAAAAGAAATCAATATTTATTCATGCGTCAAAATTTAACGATTTCACTTATCAAATCAAATTACTCATAAAAATTTTTTTTAAAAATAATATAAAGAAAGACCTGAAAGTCTGAGTTAGAAATATTTTTTCATTTAAAAATAAAATTATCGGGATAAATGATATATAAATTTATATTCTTATTGAGACTTTCGGATTGAAACAGTTACAATCTAGAAATTCTCAAATTTTGAACGGATCTATAATTGTTTGGTCAAATCATTTATTGTTCAGCTTTCTATACTTAGAGTACAGATCCATTTAAAAAATAATTTACCCATATGTATATATTTATAGCTGATAAAATAAAACTGTTTTTCTTTATTTATTAAAAATTGTCAACATCAAATTCTTTTAATTTGTAATTTTTTGAATCTTCAAAAGGGCACTTTAAAATTCTTTAAATTAAAATACATGCTTCAAAATTAAGAATATAGGCTGGAAAATTTTAAATTGAAAAATTTTCGAATTAAGCATTCTAAACTTAATTATATAATAATTTGCAAAGATTACGATTTAAAAAAATTATTTTAAAAAACGGTTGAAATCAAGGTCGGACAAAATTTTTATTCTAAAAATATAAATTTTTAACAAAAAGAGAAGCGAATTTTCAAGAAAATAGTTAAATTTTCAATCATAGAAATTAAATTTAATCCCAAAAGATAAAGTTTCAACTAATAAGATTAATTTCTACCAAAAAGATCAAATTTCAGAAAAAACTTCTCGAATTTTTTAAATACAAAAATAAAGTTGCAATAAATGATTTTCAATCAAAGAAAGGAATTTTTTGCTAAAAAGATGAATTATTCTTATTTTTAGTAGTATCAAAGCAATAATTGTTCAATTGTAACTGATACATCAAAAAATGTTTTTGTTTGAAACATTCTCTTCAATTAGTTTTTCAAATCAAAAACTAATTTTTAATTTTCCATGAATACAAAGAAAAATGTCATATTATGTTAAAACCTTTTAAAACCTTTAAAAGCTTCAACATTTCATTAAAAACGTTAAAAAATCTACCAATTGTTGAAGATATGTTTTTTTTTAATTCTTTAAAGTTTTAAACTATTTTTAAAAATTTTTATTTAACCTTCTAAATATCTTTTTAAACGATTTGACCTTTCACTAAAATTAGAAAAAAATCCTGCAAAAAAATGCTTTCGATATAGGTATCCTCAAATTACTTGCATTTTTCTAAAATAATAAGTATTTATTTAAGTAAAAGGTTTTAGAATTATGTATTGTAAACTAAATAATATCATATGTTTCAAAAAAGTTCAGAATCGAATTCAATATTTAAAAACATTTGAAATCGAACTTATTTTGAATTTGTAAATAACTTATCAAAAAAGACAAACATAGAATGAAAGCTAAAATTTATAAATAAAAATTGGTTAAATTTTCAGTTGAAAAAATAAACTTTCAATTAAAAAAATAAACTTCAATTGTTAATTTTCCAACCAAATAGTTAAATTTTGATCATAGAAATTAAGTTTTATTTGAAAAGATAAAGTTACAACTAATAAGTTCAATTTTCTACCAAAAAGGACGCATTTTTAATTAAATTAATGAAATTCCAACTAAAATATGGGATAAAGTTCCGAATAGGTGAACGTGACGATTTCCTTCACACTGCGTATACTTATGTATTTTGACGCGCTGATTACGAAAATCATCGTGAAAATTGGCGACAAGGCGATTTTCATGGTAAAATCGCGGAAAAACCATAAAAAATGTAGTTTTTTGCATTTATCACAATCCAATACGCAAAATCTCGCAAAATGCTTCCAATAAAAGTTGTAAATCTTACAGAACTACACATTTTTTGTAGGATACATTTTTTTGTACGAGTGATAATTTTCGAGAGAATTAGTGATATCTCGATTTCTATGGAAAAAAACCATAAAAATCATGCTTTTTCGTTTTCGAGTGTTAACCGTCCTCCTGTGTCAGCAACCCGCCTTATACGCGTAATTGAACCCGTTTCCTAAGTTTTTTCTGTTTCCAATCACAGGGGTGCCTTCCCGCCCTTCATGACGCGTGGGAAAAGGGGCAGGGGTGTGACCTTACATTATTTCTGTAACCAGTCACAGGGGTTCCTTCCCGCCCCCCATGCCGCATGGGAAAAGGGGCAGGGGTGTGACCTTACATTATTTCTGTGACCAGTCACAGAGGCGCCTTCCCGCCCCCACGACGCGTGGGAAAATGGGCAGGGGTGTGACCTAAGTTTTTTCTGCTTCCAGTCACAGGGGTGCTTTCCCGCCCCCCATGACACGTTGGAAAGGGGGTCGTGTCTGAGCTAAGTTATTTTTGTGATCAGTCATTGGGATGCCGGGGTTTTTTGCGTTTATCTCAGCCAATACATAAATTTTCGCAAAACGTTTCTATAAAAGTTGTAGATCTTATCGAAATACACATTTCTTATATGATACATTTTTTCTACGAGTAATAGTTTCCGAGAAAATCACAGATATATCTGATGACATGTAACAAATTTACAAATTTGAATGCAATCAGTGACAGGTCTTTCTCCACCATCCGCGCTCATAGTACTTAGTATACAATCAAGACAATAAATAGAATATACTCAGAATTTCTAATTAAAAGAAAATAATGTATATTTAAGAATCATAAAAATAAAAAAAAATCAATGAAAAAATACAAAAAAAAATGCTTTTAAAAATACTTCAAACTTCCCGTGGTGAAAAGTGTGAGTAGGTACCCAACCGAAACCAATGGAGAATGTTCTTTGTTTTTTTTTTCATAAAAATCGAGATATCACTAATTTTCTTGAAAACTATCACTCGTATAAAAAAATGTGTTACACAAAAAATGTGTATTTTTGTACGATCTACAACTTTTATTTGAAATATTTTGCGAGATTTTGTATATTGGCTGAGATAATCTCAAAAAATCATATTTTTTATGGTTTTTTCGTAATTTCACCATGAAAATCGTCAAGTCGCTAATTTTCACTATCATTTTCGTAATCAGCGCGTCAAAATACATAAGTATACGTAGTGTGAAGGAAATCAAATAGTTTAATTTTCTTTCAAGAAGATTAATTTTCAAACAAATTCTTAACAAAATCGTTAAATTCTCAACCAAATTGTTAAATCTTTTAGCAAGAAAGTCGAATTTTTATCCAACTAGTTGAATTTTGACCAAAATAATTAAATTTATAGAAAAAAGTAATTTTTACCTAACAATAAAAAACTAATTTTCAAAAAGATTTTAATTTAAAATAAAACCCCAAGAAGATTGATATCTAATAAAACAAAATATTCTAATTCTTAATTGTTCTATTTAGAATTATTCTCAAATCTAAAGCATTCTACAAAAATATATGGACACTTACTTATGAAAGACGCACGGGCGTCAAACTTTAATTGATTCAACAAATCCTTCACTGGGTCCAAATGAACCTTCAATTTATCCAAATACTCCTTTCAACTTTTTAAAAAAATATATATTAATATGTAGAAAAAAAACAAAGCACTTTTTCACCGCACTCCGGGGTTGTGGAAACGAGGAGAGGAAGAGAAAACTGAGAATTCTTTCTCTCCCCACCCCTCGCTCTCGCAATCCAACGACCAAAGCTTAATCACAGCCTCGAACACCGCACTATCGAGGCACTTATGCGACTTCATCCGACGATTGAGAAAAACATAGGCATACTAATTAGCCAACTGCGACAAATGGTCCAGCAAAGCGCCAACCGTCGCGATACCCCCTCCACTAAGGTCTCTCGTTAATGAGAGTAACCACCTATGCAGGACTCCTTAGGAGGGAAAAAGGATAACACACAAGACCTCACCGAGATGAACCCCTCAGGCAATGCACCCACTCCCCTTGTTTCAAAAATTAACTGAACCTATGATTCAATCAATTAAAACTCAACAAAAAAACACAGAAGGGAGAAACCTGGTCAGAATTAAAATTAAGAGGAAAAGAAGCTCTCATTCAATCTCTGCATCTCTCTCTCTTTCCCCTCCTAACTCCGTATTACATGATCATATTCTGTAAATTAAGAAAAAAGGGAAAATCGAAGTCTCCTCATCCGTAAGTCACCCTAAATTTCGGGGACGAAATTGCTAAATTCCGGTGTCGTTTGTTACGAGCGAATATCAGAATTCAAATTCTTTTTCGAATTAATGTGTTTCGAAATAGTATTTCCAATCACATTAGTTTAAGATTCTATACAAGTGACAACGCTTGTCTGCTCTCTCGTAATCTAAGAGGTATTGTTGACGCTGCATACCAACGGAAAGGCTAGAACGAGCCGACTTACGAATGAGGAAATTAACGATATATAAAATAATTCTATTAAAAATTGTTTTCTGACGAAATTATGCTTTCTTATTTTTTCACAAGCATATAACTCTACTACTGCGAATAAACAAATTGTATAAGGGTGAATTATGTAAAGCCAGAACGAAGGAAAGCACGACCATAGTCAACATATTCGTATACGTGGCAGCACCACGCTTACCCTCTTTCTAAATAAGTCTGTCCTTCAACACAGTGATCCCAGATCTAAAACGAGACGTGGTCCAATACTATGACACGTCTATGTCCGTGTGAATATGGTAGGAGACGATATAAATGTCTGGGTTGCGCGCGCAACCCGTTTCTCCTCTTCTGAATTTGAAAACTCGAAGGTGCACGATTGCCGGTCGGAACACTTCGGCGGTTCTATTTGTATCTCTATCTGCTTTGAAATAAAATGAAGAGATTGGGA
>NC_046666.1:94647810-94649175 GCF_010883055.1 Belonocnema kinseyi
GATTAAATTTCTACCAAGCAAGGTCAATTTCCAACAAAATATATGAACTTTCAACAAAATTATTTAATTTTAAAGTCAAAAAGAGTATCATCTACAAAAAGCAGAATCTTTAACCCAAAAATATGATTTTTCAACCAAAATTTTAATTGTCGACCAAATAGTTTAACTTTCTATCAAATTGTTGACATTTAACGCCCAAAGATGAAATTTTAACAAAAAATTTAATTTGAAGGCAAATAGTTGAATTTTCAAGTATAATTATGAATCCTTAATAAGAAAAAAATTAATTTTCTTACTAAGTGTTTCCACTGTAAGTGAAAGTTAAACTATTTGGTCGACAATTAAAATTTTGGTTGAAAAATCATATTTTTGGGGTAAAAATTCAGCTTTTTTGTAGATGATACTCTTTTTGACTCTAAAATTAAATAATTTTGTTAAAAGTTCATATATTTTGTTGGAAATTGACCTTGCTTGGTAAAAATTTAATCGTTTTGGTTGAAAATGTATAATTTTTGGTCAAAAATGCAATTGTTTGGTTGAAATATGAACTGTACATCTTCTTGGGCTTAGAAGTCGATTATTTCACTAAAAGTTGAATTACTTTGTAAAAAAATAATGTTATTTTCAACAAGGTTTTATAATTATGGTTAAAAATTTAACTATTTGGTTGAAAGTTTAACTCTTTGATTGAAAACTCATATTTCACGCTTTAAAAATCAACTTTTTGTAGATAATTCGTTTTATTGACTTTAAAATTAAATAATTTGGTTGAAAATTCATGCACTTTGTTTGAAATTTTTTTTTTGTAGATCATTAATTTTCTTGTACGAAAATTCATGTTATTGGTTGAGAATTTAACAACTTTATTGAAAATTTATTTTTTCGATTAAAAATTTTTTTTTATCTGAAAATGTAACTATTCTAGGATTGATTAAAAATTAATCGTTTTTATCTGGAAATTTAACTATTCAATTTTTGTTTGAAACTTTATCCAATACATTTTATTAGTTCAAACACCAATTATTTGATAGAAAATTAATTTAATTTGTTAAAAAGTAAACTTTTGGGTTGAAAATTGATCAATTTTGTTAATTAGATTTTTCTCCAGGATTCTTTTTTCTTAAATTTTTAAAATGTTTTCAAATACTCACTTAAAATTTATTTGTCAAAATAAAAAATCATTTTCAATGTTCTTAGCAATCACAACAATTTTTTTTATTCTTTTCAAATACTGTACAATTCTCAAAAAGCTTTTTTTTTAAGTCTGCAAAAGTCTAAATCGTGTTTCAAATTATTTGAAATAATTTCAAGTTTTAAATTAATTCTGAATCTTTTTTTAAATTAAAACTGTAGCGTTTAAACTTA
>NC_046666.1:94649275-94660968 GCF_010883055.1 Belonocnema kinseyi
TAAGTCATAATCGAAAACAAATAAATTAATATTCTAACAAATAATTGGTGTTTTAACTAATACAATTTACAGGATAAAGTTTAACCAAAAATGGAATAGTTCCATTTTCCAGATAAAAGCTGTGATAAAAAATTGAATTCAACAAGGGAAAAAAACGAATTTTCAGTAAAATTGTTACATTTTCAAGGGAACAGGTGAATTTTTGACCAAGAAGATTAATTATCTACAAAAAAGACAAATTTTAAACAAAATACATGAATTTTCAACGAAATTATTTAATTTTAATATCAAAAAGAAGAATAATCTACAAAAAGTTGAATTTCTTAAACGAAAAATATGAGTTTTCAATCAAAGAGTTAAACTTTCAACCAAATAGTTAAATTTTCAACCATAATTATAAAACCTTGTTAAAAAAACGTATTTTTTTTACAAAGTAGTTCAACTCTTAGTGAAATAATCGACTTTTAAACCCAAGAAAATGTACAGTTCATATTTTAACCAAAAAATTGCATTTTTGACCAAAAATGATACATTTTCAAACAAAAAGATTAAATTTCTACTAAAACAGCTCAATTGATTTTTAAGAAATTTTTAATTTTTAAAGTCAAAAAGAGTATTATCTACAAAAAAAGCTGAATTCTTAACCTAATTTAAAGGCAAATAGTTGAATTTTCAACTATAATTATGAATCCTTAATAAGAAAAAATTAATTTTTTTACTAAGTAGTTCAACTTGAAGTGAATAATCGAATTTTCTACCCAAAAATTATGATTTTAATTTTTAACAATATAGTTGCATTTACAACAAAACGACTTTGCAACCAACAAATATTTACAGTTGATAATTCAACCGAAAAGTGTAATTTTTATTCAAAAAGTATAAATTTTCCATAAAGCAATTTAATTTTTACAAAGAAAGACGAATTGTTAACAAAATACATGATTTTTTAACTAAAAATGGTATAGATTAATTCTCAGCTTCAAAAATGTATTTTCAACGAAAGAGATGAACCTTCAAATAAAAGAAATAAATATTTTAACAAAGTAGTTGAATTTTTGATAGAAAAGAGGACATTTTCACAAAATAGTTACATTGTCAACATAATAATTAATTTTTCAATCAAATAATTGAGTTTTTATCCAAACGAGATGAATTCCAAAATCACCAATTTCTTAAATTTCTTTCACATGCGGATCAAGATTTAAATAAGACTATTATAATATTATCATTAATATATATAATAGTATTAATATTTATATAATTTATATTTTATACTTGAAGTAACGTAACCTCAAAATACACGCATTAAAGAGGCGCGCGAAGTATTCAAATCATGAGAATCGCCAGCCCAGCATCGAAATCTGGAAATATTAAAATCCCAATCTCTTTATTTTATTTTAAAGCCGATAGAGATATAAATAGAACCGCCGAAGTGTTCCGACCGGCAATCGTGCACCTTCGAGTTTTCAAATTCAGAAGAGGAGAAATGGGTTGCGCGCGCAACCCAGGCATTTATATCGTCTCCTACCATATTCACACGGACATAGACGTGTCATAGTATTGGACCACGTCTCGTTTCAGATCTGGGATCACTGCTTCAACAACATACATTGACTGCTGTACAGGCTGATAGCGTGAGCACGTGGCGAGATTCAAAACAATACCATGCGTTTACGCAGCAAAAGAGCAAATGCCAAAAGCCTAGTTCGATTAGGGTACTATATTAGACAGGAATATGCAACCGTTATTCTGGTTCCTGGACAGTTCGTGGGAAACAGTGCGATAAACACGTCGTATAGTTTAATTAAAATTAAGTTTAGAATATAAGAAAAATTGTCTGATGCAGTGCTCCGTTTTGTAAAAATAGAAGCGAGGATGGATTTAAACTTTGCCATTTTCTACTAGGGCGAAGAGAAAGACTGTCAATGTGAATCATAAATTGTAGACGCATCAAATGGAAGCTGAATTTAAAATCAAGATTATGCGAAGTTACTACTAATATTTATGACTATCACCATATAATTAAAATATAGAGGGTCTGAAAATTATGTTTACATGTAATTAAATTGCCTATGAGCATTTTTTTGCTATATTAAAGCAAAATGAGTTCCAGAAGAAAGTAAGGTTAGGAACCCGTTTTTCTACAGTACGACGCACATTAACCGACGTAAATAAAAAGGAGGTATGGTGTGAAATATAAATTGCTATCATAATTAATTCTTAAAAAAAGTATTGTATTCATGTTTGACCTATAGTCTATTATTATTTTATGATTTGTTAATATTTATTTAAAAAATCACATGATTATAATTTTAGCGCACGCCTATTTATAAATTGAGCAAAATTTCGTTTGCAATTATAATTTTTGAAGAGCTACATTTTGGCAAATGTTTGGTTTAAAAAATCATATATTCGAAATTAAATATTTCATATATTATATCATATGTAATTTTATTTATAATTTTTTTTGATAACAATGTTTCGATATAATTTAAAAATAAATAATCTGTATCATGTAAGTGTATTTATATAATTCAATATCAATTTAGCGATTTTGAATTTGGCGGGAAGCCAGAATTATCAGCTTGCATATTCACATGTAATATAGTCGGAAGCAATAAATACCCAATATTGAGTTAAAAATTCCGACCTACATCGATTTCGATGCAAATTGAAATTCAAAATTATTCTTTGAAATACGAAAGAGCTCAAACAACTTTACTAATATAAAGTGCTGACGAGTCTTCCGCTTCGTAAATACAATACCTAAGCAAGGCATTTGGCAATACCAAATTTTCACACACAAAAATGCAAGCTAAGAAAAATACAGCACATCCTTCCCAACCAAAAATTCCACAGTTTTGCAAATATCCCTACCTAGCCTCCCCCTGAATTATGAGCAATAAACGTGCATCGGACGAGCATCAATTCGCACAGTTTGTTGAACGACCTGGCACAGACAGCATATACGTCAAAATTTTGCCCTTTCGCACGTCGAGATCCGGATTCCGCTAAACCGTTGAGAGACACATTCTCAACACGTAAGTCGTCGCATGCTATCCCGGAATTCAGTTCGTTCACGAGACTATTCTTTTCTCGGACCGGTAACGGGAGCAAGACGCGGTGTTGATCTAGTGGTCGATTAATTGGGTCCGCGATCCGGACGTTAAAATTAATCTCTGTTCGACGGGAGGCAGGACCCTAACGGGAACTAGTCGTCGTCGACACCTACCCCGGAGTTCAGTTCGTTCACGAGACTATACTTTTCTCGGGCCGGGATCGGTAGTGCCTTGATTTCGTGTACTATCCCGACAGCTTAAAACAAAATTAGAAGATCAGAAATTATTACTTCCTTATCGTGAAGCGTAAGTCAGTGGAAGTAGTGACGAGACAGAGTAATAATCTCTGAAAGCGTAGATTTCCTTCTATGAATTCTAGACCCATTGTCTCGTATCCTATCTCGCCTGCTTAAAACAAAATTAGAAGTTTAGAAATTATTACTTCCTTATCGTGAAACGTGAGTCAGTGGCAGTGGTAATGAGATGGGGTAATAATCTATGAAGGCGTAGATGAGTTCCAGACTCATTGTCTATTATTTATAAAAGAAACTCTGGGAAAGTGACCCGTTCAATTTTTTTTATCGAAAGTTGACAGAGAAGGCCAAGGGCGCATCCTTCCTTCTGGCTTTCCTTCACCCCTTCAAACGAATGAGCGGTAGTTTAAGTTTTTCCTGTTGGTAAGTTGTATCAAACCGTTTTATACCTTCTTTTTCTATTATGTGACACGTTCCACCTATTGTAGGACGTGTCTCCTTTCACACCATTTTCCTTACGAGTGTTATTGTTATATTTAATTTATTTCAATAGATTCAGTGTGAACGCAGTTAAGGAAGCAAAATTCTTCGACCAGTCCAGTAGGATCCTTTCTTTTTCTTCTTTCTTTACAGGGTCGACAACTCTCAGTCCGAGAGTGAGGGTACCAACCAACAAAAATAATTAAAGGAAAGACGAGTTTCATTCGTCATTCATTCAGTTTAGGGCACGCCTCCCCCCATGTACAATTCTACTTTATTTCAGGCAACATCGTTAACCGCAAGACATGCAGCACATTTCTCTTTGTTTCCTACTTTTAATGTTGGTATCAAAAAATTTATGAGTTCATTCGTACGTGACAGATCTGAATGGTGACCTTGAATCTGACCTTGACGTTGACCTTCAAGGTTATTTCAAGATCAACTTTGATTTTTCAAATGAAAACCCTTGTTTTTGACACCGCCAATCGAAAGAACTAAAAATTTTACGTTTAGATATGCATCAAGGTCATGTGACACGATGACCTTGTAGGTCATTCCAAGGTCGTATATACTCAAACAAGGTCCAGACGGCTGATCAGTGAAAATATGTGTTTTCTTGAGAAATTTTTCTGAGAAAAGTTTTAGTCTTGGACGAGAATCTGAATAGTGTCCTTAAAGCTGACTTTGGCGTTGACCTTCAAGGTTATTTCAAGGTCAACTTTCATTTTTAAAATCGAAACCTCTATTTTTGACACCCCCAATCGAAAGAAAGCAAAACTTTACGCTTAGATATGCATCATGTTTACAAGACCCTGGAATGCTCCGAAGGTCATCGGGTCACATGACCTTGATTAATATCTGAACGTACAATTTTCCGTGCTTTCGATTAGCGGTTTCAAAAATAGGGGTTTCCATGTGAAAAATAACAGTTGAGCTTGAAATAACATTGAAGGTCGATGCCAAGGTCAGCTTCAAGGTCACTATTCAGATCCTCGTCCAAAACCCTAAAAGTTTTGTCCAAAACATTTCTTACGAAAACGCATATTTTCGCTGACGATGCACAAAAAAAAGAAAGTGCTCATGAAGCCCCAATATCAGGGTACCATATACCTGCACCAAAAATTATCCTTGCGGTGTGAATACTGCACCGCAATGTAGGTTACAGATTCCCAATCACTTGGGGTTCGAAGTGCCCATCACTTAAGGTACGAAGTACCTACTACTTACGTGCAACGTGTCCGCTTCTTGGGGTACGAAATGAAAAACGTCATTTGAGGCATAATCTTCTCGTTCGTAACTTCTTAAAAACTTTTTAAGATTTAAAATAGCAATGTCTAAATGCATTGTTTATTATTTGACAGCTTTGCTAATTGTACGTTATGGTCATTGAAGTTTAGAAGGTGAGTTGTTCACACTTTGTAAAATTGAGCCACTAAGTATTTCAAATTAGGTGGTTATATCCAAAAGTTTATTTTTATAATAACTTGGAAAATAATTATTTTTCATAATAAGTTTATTCAGATATCATTTTTATTTTTTAAAACCAATAAGTTGAATAATAAAATTGATATTTTTTTGTAACTGAAAAATAACTTTTTTTCCAAGTTATTAACTAAATTGAGTTTTATCCTCTGGCATTTGTAATATTGCTTGGCCCTGATTGTACAGACATCTTGACAGCTAACGTCACAACTTGAAATACTTAGTATTAAAAATCTTAGCGCATATATAACTGGAGGGATCCAGACAATGGCAGAGTTGTTGGTAAAATACTAGAGGCAGACTATGAGTTAGCGGAATGAGCAATCTCTCGCGCAGCAATCTGATTGTCTGTTTGCCGCTACCCTCTAAATGAAGGTTAGATAGTTTACATGTATGCGCAAGTGAAGAGCTGTTTATTGAGAAAAATTGAAAAGACCAATCACGTTGCTGTGCGAGAGAGATAGCTTATCCCCCAGCCCCAGTCAGTAATGGCAGAACACGGATATCTCGGGCATGCGAAGTATTTATTTCTATGTATTGTTAGGTTATGTAAGGCCATGTGTCAATTTCAAAACACAAAAGAATCACTACTGCGCCTGCTAGAGATATCCGCGTTTGCTTAGAATATAACTTTTTATCATGAATAATTGTTACCTTAATAAGAATACATAGCAGAGCATAGGCATGTCAAAATTACTAGAAAAGTAGAGCAAATGAATGCTAAATTCCCCAAGCATGAAGTTGTTTCATATTTAAGATGAAAAGGTCTTTCTATAAGCGTAATAATAGCATCCTTAGATTTTACTGAATTAAAAGGAAAAAAACATTAGGAAAATGTGCAAATTCAATTTGATCAAAATAAAAACTATTTGATCAAATTTTCTATTACTACACATTAATCTAGAAAGTTTGAAATATTTTTAAAGCATTACTTTATTATTGAAGTTAAATATTATGATACTATTTTAACATTATTATTATTTATAATAATAAGTTTTATTTCAATAATTTAAAGAAAAAACTTATTTAAATTAGAAATAAAAAATACGAGAACTGAATCCACAATTATTTATGGGCTACATAACTATAGAATTTAAATAATAATTTATTTTTTGTCGATATTTAACTTTTTAATCAATTCTCGTACTGTTCGTTTCGTAATTATTTAAATGGAAATAACAGAACCTAGATTTGTACTTTCCGCCAACAAAATACTCAAATTTATGTTTATAACTTGAACATTAAACCTTTTTTGGCAATAAATAATGCCTTGAAAAATATAGCAAACATTCTAAACATTCATGCGTTAGGCAGAGAGATTCGATAAACTAGATTATATGACATGGCATCGGAATCCCACCGCCGGTAATTTGAATCATGCTCATAACTAGAAACAATCTCTGCTAGCTAGAAACCTAGTTTCACAAAGTGAAATCCACATACCATCAGCTTTTCTAAGACTATGGCATGTTTGACATCAACTGTCAAAATTTCAAACCAGTAACATCTGACTTTTCGTACCTCACCTATTTGTTATTTCGTACCCTACATACTCGGTATGTCGTAGCCCAAGTTTGAGAGATATCTGAATCCCTACCGAGGTGCAGTGAACATCGTTATAATTTTACCTGCAACAAAATATACCACCAAGTTTTTACGGTGTAGTTTCAAACATTTCAGATGGTATAAGACATTCCCATATCTCTTTCGAACAGACAGACAGAAAGAGATTGAACATAAGCATTGGAGACACGTCTACCTAATAATAGATGATATGCGCGAATATCGTTATTACGAAATATTCCTCTATCTTTGCCGTTAGACGGGTCTTTTATTGCATAAGTTCCATTCCGTTTCATTTCCGTTCCATTTACCTTGATAATCAGATATGGCACTTCAAACAACGCCATTAATTTTTTGGTCTGCTTCAAGAATTTAACCTTGTCTCCTTCTCGATACTGAGTCATGCTCTTGAACAAATTGTATTTTTCAGCCCGTTTAAATCCCTGTTTCTTAAAAGCTTCCTGAACGCATATTTATTTTTGTTTATGAGTTATCTTCTGTTGACCTTCTGGTTTAGAGGTCCATGTTTTCCAAAATTGAGTTGGTTATTTTTTTGTCATTATTTCTCTAATGGCGTTAGCCGAGTGGTTTCGGGATGGATTTCATTTATGATATTCTCTATATTTTGTAACTCATCATACCAAGCTGAATGTTTGTGCTGGAGTAGTGGAAAACGGAAAAACTTGGACAATTATCTATTAACGCTCTCGACCATGTTGACTTGAGGATGTATTATAGAAGTAAAAGTTTGCCCTATTTATTCTTTCTTATGCCGATCCCTACATGTTTTGGAAGTGAATTGTGTTCCATGGTCGTAGACAATTTGTGATGGTTTGCCATGTTGGGGAATGAAATTGTCAAATATTCTAATAATGGCAGCCTGTGTTGTCCGGGCTCTTCGTTTTGTTTGTCCTTCAACGTTGTGAACTCTGTCTTAAGAAGGTTAGAAGGTCTTTTAGCTAAGTAATATATTATTAAACGTTTATCATTTGTTTTAGGTGAATCCTGATGTCTTGTTTTTTGTCTACTTAATGCATTTGCGATAACATTTTCTTTTCCAGAACAGTATTCTCCTTGTATCGAATAGTCTTGGATAGGTAGAATCCATCTGGTTAATCCTTACTTAGCAGTCTACAGGTTTGCAGAAACGTGAAAGCAATAGGATCTGTTCTATTATTAATTTTCGCACCTACTAGAATTGTTCGGAAGTTCTGTAGAGCTCATGAAAAGCGGGGGTCTCCTTTTCCGTTGCGAAGTAGGATATTTCAGCCCCTTTCAAAGTTCTAATTCTACAGGCGGCTATAATTTGTATTTCCTGTTTATTGTGTAACTGATTAATCACAGTTCCTAAAGCATAATCCTTGGCGTCTGTTGGTAAGTAGTAAGGTCTTGAAGGGTACGGAAAGTAATGCATGATCCATGAGCAAAATAGATCTTTAACTCTTTTAAAAGATTCTTGGTGTTTTTATTTCCAACGCAACTCAGTGCCCTTTTTATGCAATTTTAGAATGGGGACCAGTTCTTTAGATAGCTTCTCTGTAAGCTTTGCACTAAAATGTGCAGTTTCCGGAAATCCTTGTTATTGTTTTTTATTTCGAGGTACATTAAAACACTTTATTGTCTGGGGTTTAGGGGTCTGGCTTATGCTGTCTGCTGAGATAATGTGTCCTAGAAAGGTGACCTCGTTTCGTTTAAAATCGGATTTTTTGAGGTTCAAGGTCAAATTATGTTTTCTAAATATTTTGAAGATTAGTTCTAAGTATACAGATGTTTATCTTCAGATTCAGATGTCAAAAGATTATCGTCAACATATGATATAACGAATTGCTTTAAATCTCTCAATACAAAAACCAAACCGCGAACCAAGGCAACTGTACTGATCTTAAACTCAAACGAAGTGTTGTTATAATCGTAGAATTTGCCTTTATGTAGGAATGCTGTGTATTATCTGGAATTGAAATGGAGAGGAATTTGCCAAAAGCTTATGGTAATGTCTGATTACCCTTTTGTTTTGGCATCTTCGAAATAGGGTTTCCATATTTTCTGTAAATTCAAGGTCCTCTTAAAATATTCCGTTCAGTTTTCTGACATCGAAGCATAGACAGAATTTTGCCTGATTTGTGTACTATTACAACTGAAAGATGTAGATAAGGGCTTGTTGATATACTAATAATTCCCATATTCATCATTACCTTTATTTTCTCATCGACTTGTTATCATAGTTAATTGGACTAGGATAGAGATGAGCACGAGGTATTTTACTGTTTCTAACTTATAGATAGGGAAGATAACAAGAGACTCCTCCTGGCCTTGGAGTAAAAATATACCGATACTTCCAGATAAGGTCCTTGTATTTGAACTTATATTCTGGTGACATGGATTCATTCTTGTTTATTTTCGTCTCCAAGGCCTGAAATTGCAGTTCCTCTTCTGAATTGATCGCATTATTTGAGATTAATATCTCTCGTATATTCTTCATGAGGGTCTTCTCTATTGTTTCTTCTTGACAATACTAATAAAACGCACTTGTATTCTATATTATCAAAATTTAAATTAACAAATATTTGTTTACGTAGTTTGATGGATCTTCCTCCTGTGACTCCTGTGACTACTGATATCCCTACAATAGGAAGTGTTGGGAACTTTCTAAATGTTTCCATTTTTTCTTCGTATAATTCTTCAGATACGCAGGATATCTGGCTTCCGATATCTGCCAGGACCTCAATCCCAATTTCTTAAATTGAGATATTTTTCGTAAGATATGCGTAAAGTTCTTTTGTTTTAATAGAATCTTCTTCGAGAAGTTCTTCCCGCCAGTTGTAGTTTAGATTATTGACATCCGCTATGTTATTATTTTTTTAACTTTGTGCCCCGACATGTAGCTACAGTTTAAAAACATGGACATTATTAGTTTCCCTGTCTCGTGTTGGTTACCTCTTTAACCATAGCAAGATCATATTCTTCATTATTTGATTGCAGAAATTCCAAAGATCTTATGTATCTTTGTTGCGAATCTCTGGTTTTGTCGTTTTTCCTCCAATTCTCTTCTCTTCTTCTGGATTCATCCCTTTCTTGATCATTTCGACTATTTTGAAAATGTGTGCTAGAGTTACGAGATCTGTTTCTCCAAGCATTAAAGCCTCCTACATACTTTTTACTTTTTTTAAGATCCTGACTCGTCAAACCTTTCCATAAGCTCCAGTAAGTCATGCAGAGTAGTAATAGCACATCCCAAATGCCCATTCTGATTTCCTCACTGAAATTTTGGTTTAACTTTAGAATAACTTCCTGGTTGGCTATTGGTGGAGTCAGTCCTTTGACCTCCCTATAGATCTTAATTGTATACGATGTTATAGCAATATTTTGTACTAGAAAATAATAACCAAACTCAAGCATTGACTTTATATCATGTTGAGTAATCTCATTACAATATAGTTGCTGAAACTTAGTTCAAAATTTTCGAAATTCACAGTTATTTTCTTTTAAAAGGTCCCACCAATATTTAGCCGCACCCCTAAAACAGCTGCCGGTTACGAATGTACCCTGTGTAGTAGTGGATTTAACTGCTGTCCAAGAGTCATCTAGTTCTTCTAACAATTTGATTAGAGAAGACCCCACATTAAAAATAGGTATTCTTGAAGTAATTTAAAGACTTTCAACGCTCCCTCCACTACCTAAATTAATTCGTTGTCCTGGTTCCGGATTTTAGAACCTCGATTCAAGCTGATTTTGTTTCTTTGAATCTAAACGGATATTCTGTGAATTTTTCCGAAAATCTTCTTCAGCTAAATTTAAGATTTGGTTGCTTGTGATCATTGCACGATCTGAGACAATGTGTTCGACTCAAGATTGAGTTTCTATCCTGTTTCAGTGACGATTTAACAATTTAAATCATTACGTCTGACAATAAACGTTCAAAAATGTTAAAAAGTTTAAAATCATGGAATTTTCCAAACAGTTAAAAAATTATATGTACAGATGGGGTTTACTTATCGTTAGTTTGATGAAGCGGTTTAGCGGTTGCGTGCCTGCCTGGATTAGTTTTAATGGAAACGCAAAGTTCTCCCTGATGTCGCTGATTTTGGAATAAGCCCTCTAATACAATTATAAATATCTGGAGTTAGATATTAGAATACGCTCCCTGAGAGACCAATGCAGTCGATTTAAAATATTGCAGGTGATGATCGCAAGTTCGCTTTAAAAGATATGTTCAGTAGTCGGATAGGTTGATAAAAAGAAACCCATTTTTAAGTTTAAGAGGATATACAGCACCACGCTGAAAGACATTAATACAAAACAAAAACGGTTTGAACTTCTTTTCAAGGAGATAACAAAAAGCATACGCAATAAATTCAGTATTATTAAATCATACCTGATAGGCGCAAAAGTCACAGCTCAATCAAACCCGGTGCTGTTCAAGACACGCTGGTATTCGAAAGTAGAGTAATTAGATAATTGAAATGTGGTTTCGTTTCGAAAGCGAGGAATGCTATAGGCTCCGGCTATTACACAGGCCCACAAAAAAAACAAAAGTGTCTGTGCAATTGACCAGACCTATATATTCTTATGTATTTTTCGACGCTGAATCCGAATTTGCAATAAAAAAGTAGGGTCCAGCTACTTTTTTATGGGGTTTTGATCGAAAAACCTCATTTTTTACGGTTTTTCATGGTTTTTTTTTTAATAAAAAAAAATAAAGAAAAATTTTATTTTTTTGACTTCAGAATCGAATTCTGCGGGAAAAAATACATCAAAAACCATGTTTTGATTTTTTTTAACAAAAATTTCAACCCACCATACGGCGATGAAAAGGCAGAAAATCGCGAAAAGTGAAAATTTGCTTCAAATTTGATTA
>NC_046666.1:94661068-94672496 GCF_010883055.1 Belonocnema kinseyi
TAATGTCATTTTAATCAAATTTGAAGCAAATTTTCACTTTTCGCGATTTTCTGCCTTTTCATCGCCGTATGGTGGGTTGACATTTTTGTAAAAAAAAAATCATAACATGGTTTTCGATGTATTTTTTCCCGTAGAATTCGATTCTGAAGTCAAAAAAATAAAATTTTTATTTATTTTTTTTCTATTTAAAAAAAACCATGAAAAAACGGTAAAAAATGAGGTTTTTCGAGCAAAACCCCATAAAAAAGTAGCTGGACCCTACTTTTTTATTGAAAATTCGGATTCAGCGTCGAAAAATACATTAGAATATATAGGTCTGGTCAATTGCACAGACAATTTTGTTTTTTTTTGTGGGCCTGTGTTATCTCAACCGTTCGCTTTGTTTGTTCCTCAATCCATGCTTTTTAATTATAAACAAAATTAGAATCAAAAAAGGAGGAAGTAGCGTAAGGTTAGTTATAATTATTTTAAAGCAAGGTAAGTGCCTCTTATCTGAGATGTAACATACCTCGTTATAAATTTAGGTGCATCGGCCTGGAAACAAAAGCAGTGCGAAAATTCTGAGATAATCGAATATTAAATTTTTTTAAATACATACATTTTGAAAACATCTCTTAAGTTCTTCTCTATATAAAATTATAAAAAAGAATTAGAAACTGATTTCTAAATTTATTTCAATATTAATGTTAAAAATATAAATTTCAAAATTGACGGTGGGGATGTCCGCGAGCACATTCGACATTTTTTTGACGTTGTAGACAAACTCCACGAAATGGTCTGGTCAATTGCACAGACACTTTTGTTTTTTTTTGTGGGCCTGTGTTATCAATATAGATCATCACGCGTTGATTTATTACTCAATACCTAAATTTTATTTCAAACGCTTATTTCATGATTTCGGCGGAAAAATATTTATGTATATAAAATTAGCTCAGTTTCATCATTTTTAGGTAGAAATGTTTCCAAGGAAGATAAATTTAATTCTTCTCGCAAAGAGCTGTGTTTATCTGGACTATTGCAATGGACGATAATAAGGGTGGTCCTATTGTCCCCTAAATCTCCCCTGTTGGTATCTTACTTGGAGTATCGATGGTTGTTTTTCGATCATAATCTTCAATTTCAATTTGCATATTTGTTCTAGCTACGCTCTTTCATGTTCCATCACGAGGCATTGTTTTAAAGTTTGATTCAATCTATTGCGATGCCAGTTCCCTGCTCGGGCACCAATGTAAGCGTCCAACTTTTAATTTGAACATATTCTACTCACAAAAAACTTATGAAATACAGACCCAGGACATGCAAGTACAGATTAAACCAGACAGTATTTCAAAATAAATAAACCCATTTATTTCGAGATCTTCTTTACAGTCTAGTCTCTAGTGTCGTATTTACAAGTAGTGAAAAAATAATATAAATTCGGTTGTTTAATCTAACAGCTCGTACAACCTAATCACATTATGCAGTCTTTAATAATTGCCTTCAGGCTTATGAGTTTTCTAAGGTATAAATGTTATTTATGCATACATAATAATAATAATATTCAGTCTTATTATGGGGGTATTTCGGGGAGAAGGAAGCTTGATTAGCTTACACTGCTAAAGAGGATTGCGTCTAATTTGGCAGCTTGAATAGCGTCCACCAGAAAATGAGATTTAATTTTAGAGGCCTAGACAGCCTACACCAAGATAGGTTGGTGAAAAATTGTTCAGATAGTGTGCATTTTTCGTCCAGGAAAATAAACTAAACCTATACCTGGATGGCAAACTAGGATTTCGCTAGGGGAAACACTTTTAAATCAACACAAAATACAAGAGTGTGGAGCTTAGATGGATTACCCGGAAAAACAAAATAAAAAAATAATTCCTGGCGGCAAAGTGGCGTCCCCAGATTTAATTACGGCAGTTGGAGTAGCGCACACCACGTGTGCCTACAAAAAATAGGCCGCTCATCCGCTGATGAGGATCCACTACTTGTTCGCCATCTTAAAGCCGTTTCGAAGGAGCTTACTTACGAGAAAAGCATCCTACGCTTTCTAGTGGTACCAAAAACGCCTTCTTTATTCCAAATCTTTTTTTATTTTTCAACATAATCTCTTTCGACTTCTACCACTTCGTCCAGCGGTAACTTATGGAAAGTTGCCATATATACTTGATCAAATTACCGTAAATTACAAAAAATTTACCGCAATTTATGAAAATTTTAAAATAAAATTTTGGGTAATTTATCTTCAGTTTTCATAAATCACATGCAATAATAGCTCCAATTACAAAAAAATTTCATAAACTTCCAAAAATGTAGAAAAATGTTAAAAATTTAATTTTGGGTAATTAATAGTAGGTTAGATATTTAACCTGTAAAATTACCATAAATGACCGAAAATTTACACAAATTTTCCAAAGTTTATAGACATTCTTAAATTAAATTTTGGGCAATTTACGGTAAGTTAGCATTAATTACTTGTAATGTTACCATGGATTATCAAAAACCTCAATGAATTTCTGGAAATTTATAAAAATGTTGAAAATTGAATTTTTGGTCATTTACGGTAAGTTACCATATTTACCTGTAAAATTGGAATTAACGACCGATATTTCCCTTACATTTCCGGAAAATCACATACAGTTTTAAATTGAATTTGAATAAAAAATATTTAAAAATTTTAAATTGAATGAAAAATATCCTACGCGTCAAGCGTAAGATTTTGAAAATTCCACGTCGCATGAACGTAGATGAAGTTTTTCTAAAAAGATTATTGTGTATGAAAAAATAATTGCTTTCAAATAAATGTTACAAAATACACATAAACGAAAAGAATTTATTGTTTTCCTCGCCCTTCACCCCACCCCATGAAGTCATATGGTTGCGGATACGGTTACTATGATCACAATTTTTACGCTAACTGTAACTGTAGTATGAAGTGAAGGATCGCCGAAAATGTTGAAATGTTTAGTATGAAGAATGATCTCCCGAGCCTGAAGGTATTAGATGATTTTTTTAATTCAACGTCTTTCTCTACATATTGTTAATGAAACATCATGTCTTGTGAATAATCCTTGGTATCCATTAGAATATTAAAATCCTTTTAAATTATTAAGACCCTTGAAATCTTTTAAAACACCCTAAAATATTTCAATCTTTGCAAGATTTAATTTGTTTCAAATTGGCGATTTTTTAAACCCCTCATTGTGTATATAATATATACAATCCATTATTCATAATAGTAGTATAAAGAAATACTCTCATATTTAAACAATTATTCGCCTTTTACTACGGGGGTAATTCCAAGGGGAGGAATGGGGATTTGGAGTACCGAGAAGTAGGTGAAGACACAATGAAACATCCTAGGTGGATAAAATTAAGGTGGCATTTATTGTCGCTTACAATTGGCGGGATCGTGCGAAAGTACAGGGGGCGTCTAACGACGGGTCGGCAAGAGTTGAACGGCGTAGGGAGGTCGCAGAGCAGCGACTTCTCCAGGAGGCGGTTCGATGGAATTTTTCTGAAACAAATATAAAAGGAGAAACGAAGAACTTGTCCGTTTAGTCGATTGTCGTGTAAATTTCTTGTTTTTCGAATCATTTGTCCTTTAAGCCTGTTTTTTTGTTGAGTTACTGTTGTATCGTTAACTAATATGTCTAATTTTGTTCTCAAAAGGTAATGAGTCACATTATTTAGGTTTTATTAAGACAGCTTTTGAGTTTGGAGTCAGCTGTTGTTATTAATGCCATTGATCCCTTGACTTTGGTCATATTTTGAGTATAACTATCCTAACGTAAGTTTATTAGTATTTAATGCCACCACATTCTTCTTCTCCATTTTTTAACCTTCTTTTTCCCATTCCCCACATCTGTTTCATAATACCTGGTTCTTTTTTTATCCTTTCTATTATATGAGCTCTATGATCTCCATTCGTTTGCAAGATATATCCCAAATATTTAAACTTTTTTACTTCTTCTGACTTTATTCCCTTTCATCTCTCCGTCCATTCTTTCTTGATTCCCCTTCCTTTTCTATACCGCATAACATTGTCTTTTCTATATTTAAATTCAGTTTTTTCCTATCTAAATATTTCTTTAATCTTATAACTAAGGCCGCCATCCCTTCTTTGTCCGCTGCCATCAACACTATCTCATCTGCGTATGCCAGTGTATATATCTTTTCCTTACCTACCCTAACTTTTCTTCAATCTTTTCTCCTCATCTCTTCTTCCAAGTATGGTATTAATATATTAAATAGAAGTGGGTTCAGAGGACAATCTTGCCTCACTCCTATCAACAAGTAGAAACTATCTCCTACTTGCTCTCCTACCTTTAGCCTGCTTTTTGTCTTTTTAAAAATTTCCGATACTTTCTTCATTAATTCCTCTGTTATCCCCTTTTTCACCATAACTTTTTCTTTAAATTCTTTTTTCAATCTCTCCGACAAAACAGTTATATTTACTTTATACAGTGCTGACATCATCATCACACCCCTGTAATTTTTAACATCCTCTCCTTTGCCTTTCTTTACTATTGATATCACGACTTCTTCTTTTCATTACTCTGGCCAACCCTTTTCTCTGCATACACGAGTAAACATTATCTATGCACATTCCTCTAGGTTTGTTTCCCCATATTTCCATACTTCATTTTGAATCTCATTAATACGAGATGCCTTTCCATCCTTCGTTATACCTAACACCTTGACTATTTCTTTCCTTGTGTAGTCCTCTTCCTCATCTCTTTCCCTACCATATTTTCCTCCCTTCCTAACTTTTCTCTTTACTCCTCCTAGAAAATCTAAACAATATTTTTTCCTTTCTACCAGTTCAATATCTTTTCTTGTCTTTCTCTTATTTTTCTTACTCTATTTACCATTTTCAATACCTCTTTAGCCGTCCTAGCCTTCTCTACCTCTTTCTCAAACATTTTATTCTATTTCTTTTGCTCACACAAGTCAATATACTCTTTCTATTTCCCTATATTTTTCCCCATTACTTTTTACTTTTCTCCACTTTTTTAATTTATTTCTGAACTCCTTTCTTTTCTCTTTACATATCTCATCCTATCCACTTCTATTCCCCCATTTACTAACGTCATTTTTGTTTGTGCACTCTAATCCTCTTTTTGTTTCTCCTATCATTTTTCCACTTTGTCCACATTTTCCTCCTTCATTTGAATGTTTTTGACCTTTCCTCTAAACTATTCTTTTTCTTGCCTTAACCAATCGCCTTTTCCTGCACTTTTTACATTTTTTTCCTTTTTATTCATATTGCTATTACTTTTTTCTTTCTCTAATATAACTAATAAGGGAAAGTAAGCCAAATCAATAAAATCACCTACCTCTAGTTCCTTGACCTTCTGTCTTACCTCATCATTCACTATCACATAATCAATTACTGCTTCCCTTTTTCCTCTTGAGCGTGTATGTTCTTTTTCCTCATTTTTTGGGATTTGCTTCCTCTCTTCTCTCTTCTCCCTATTCCCTTCCTCCTCTATGTCCTGTTCTCGCATTGAAATTCTCACCTATCATAAGCCGAATTTCTTCTTTATTTTCTTTAATCAGTTCTTTCATCTTCTCTGCTTTCCCCTGCATATCACCGTTCACATAAACCCAACTACCTTCAAATTTTCTCCTCCCATCTTTACTTCCGCTACAAATTATCCTATTTTTGTTCTCTTGCCTTTTTCTTATATTTCCCTATTATACATATATTCCTTACGTACATTACCATTTGTAAACTCTTGGTAACTTTACCCTTACTCTTTCCCATTCCTTTTTATCTATTCACGTCTCCATCATTATTACTACATCCCATTGTTTCAAATTTCTCATAAACTCTCTATCCTTTATCCCCAATCCTACTATATTCCTGTAACTTATCTTCCATTCTACCCTACTTTCGGTTTTCGGCTCTTTTTCCTTCTTGCTATTTTCTTATCTCCCGTTCCTTCCTCTCCTAGTTTCCCGGTACCCAATCCCACCATACTTTATCTATCTGTATTCTTCTATACTGAACCCATGTTCTTTTCCCCTTTTTTCTTTTCTCTTCTGCTGTTTTCCTTAATTTATAGTGCATATACCTTTCTACCCATGTCAAATAATTATTCCCTTCGAGCTTTTATATAACATCCTCTTCTTTGTCATCACTTCCATCTTTTGTTCCCATTTCTTTAGTTTTACCAGTACCGTTCTCTCCCCTCTTCGTTCTTCCCCTCCTACACTTCTCACTTCCTTTATCTCTACCTTCGCATCAATCCTTTTTAGTACTTCTTCCACTCTTTTCATCAGCTCCTTCCCCTTTCATGTTATACCTTTTATCTCTATGTTTCTTTTTCTTTCTTTCCTCTCTTTCTTTTCTATACTTTGTTCTATTTTTTTCAGTCTTTCCTTCTCCGTATTCCCACTCGTGCCCCCACAAAGATCCCGGTTTGTGTTGACTGTTTTCTTTATGCTACCTTGCATCACCTCTATATTTTCTTTATAAATCCCCATTACTTCTATCATAACTTTACGAATTTCTTTCAATCTTTCCTCTTTCATCGGAACCTTAGTTTGATCTCCGTTTCCTTCAATCCCCTTACTATTCTTATCCTTTTTTACAAAACTATGCTGCCCCGCCGGTTATTTCAACATTTTTTGGTATTTGAAGCTTGAATCTATATCGTCCTTTTCTTCACTGTTGCCCTCTCCCTTTTTTCCCGTTGATAAAAGCCTCGATCATTTCCGCGTTTTTTGCTCTTAATATCTCATTTTCTACAGTTTTCCTGTACTTCTCCCTTGCCTTCTTTTCTTTGGTCTCTATGACAAGCCGTTTTACTTTTCAAATGTCTAAAAAAATGCAGTGTCATATTAAATAATATAATAGAAATGAATTTTAATTATGGTTTAACATAATGATAATTGAGTGCATTTAAATTATTTCGGCGACATAGAAATATTTGCCAATTTATTTTTATTCTTACTTGGAAATTTGATTTTTTATTATGCTTTAACATAATTGTAAAACGTTTTATTACCATTATGTTAAAGCATAAATTTGATTCGTTATCTATTATTAGCCCTCTAGTTCATTTTTATTACGCTTTAACATAATTTTAACTCGTTGCATTTCCATTATGTTAAAGCATAATTTTAATACGTTTCATTTTTATCATGGTTTGACATAATTTTAACTTATTGCATTTCCATTGTGTCAAACCATAATTTTAATTCGTTTTTATTTTTATTATGCTTTAACATAATTTTAACTCGTTGCATTTCCATTATGTTAGAGCATAATTTTAATTCGTTTCATTTTTGTTATGGTTTGACATAATTTTAACTCATTGCATTTCCATTATGTCAAACCATCATTTTAATTTCCTAAGTCGCGGTGAGGACTAACAGATGGCGCCACAATTGTGAGAAGATTTTAACGCGTGTACCCATCCCTGTTGTCAAGTCACATGATATGTCGCTCTTCTTCGCGGGAAAATTCAAACTACTACAAATTGTAATCGGATCTTTACCCTCCCTGGCATCACATGCAGCTACAAAGCACTTCCTAGATACTAATCTGTCTCATTTAGAGAGTTCGCTGATTTCCATATCCATTTCTTGTTTACACATTTGACCCCGCATGATTAGGCGCTTATGTAGCTCTTATGTGCTGAAGTGGTGTCGTTACGGCACAGTTGTATATCTTAGTGGCGTCACATCTGTTTAAATGTGACCAAATATACGTAATGTAGACATTTTTTTATGCATTGGAAAACTAAATTTTTTTCTTCTCTGCATAGCGTTATTCAAAGCTTTAAATTTCTATAAATATATTTATCGCATCTCATGCAGCACCCCCATTGTGTATACAGTGAACAAAACAATTATGTTTTTTGTCTGTTTAATAGATTTTTCTGTATAAAACAAATGAAAAATATTATTGTTTTATCAATCATTTATAAAGTATATATAACTTTTTCACCGGGGTTGACAATGAAGTATACCGAAATACCCAAATAATTTAGAAATTTATATACATAATTTTTTTCAGTCACCCTAGGTGGATAATTCAGTGGCACGATGAAGTTCACCACCGGCGCAGTACTGGCACAATTCTGGTCACCATCAAGCATAATCAGCGATTCGCCTAGTACTGGTAATAAAATTTGAAAAATGTAACATATGTATTCACACTAAGCAGGACCATGAAACTTTATTTTAAAAAAATACTGACAATCAGTTATTATTCATTTGCTAAATACGTTTTTTTATATCCTAAGAGTATGGCAATAGTAGGTAATAGAATTAAAGAGAAAGTTTAAAATGGACACTTTTGTAAATATAAATAATATTCGGGCGATATTCAGTCGCGTCATGAAAGAATGCTCCTAAAAACAATTAAATTATTTTTATAATTTTTAAAATTAACTTCGGCATTTTCGTACGACAGCGGGTTGCCAGTACGGGCCCAGTACAGATTCTTGGTATTGGGTCTCTGGAAATGTGTGGTGGGCCAGTACTGCGCCAGAGGTTTATTTTAACATGGGTAGTGAATACCTACCGTTAGGTTCGCGTCCTACTTCAGCGTCAATCTTTGCCGAAAAAACACTTACATTGACTCAAATGTCTAGTGATTTGACATTTTACGTTTTACGCCTAGTAGGCTGCCATTGGTTTTTTATTAATACTGAATATGCGTCAACCTATAAAAATAATGGAATCTACTCAGCTGATCACGCTCAACTGAAACGATGGTTCAATTTTTAAATAAAAAAAAGCAAGAAATCAGAGTGTCCACTTTTTTTAACTCTTAACGTCAAATCGAAATAAACACTTTATTATTAATTATTTTTAATAGAAATTTATGCACTAATTCTTTTTAATGTAAAAAAATCAGTGAAGGAAAGTTATATCTTCTCTATTTGTAATATTGAGGTGCGTCTGACAATACATATTCAACAAAAACGTATATAAATACATATTGAACAAATTCCTAACAAGGCTAGTTTCTAAGAGCGATATTTCGTTTTTTCCAAGAAAAAGCAAGTGCTAGCATCTTGTGAATGGTGTTAATGATCTATTATACTACAGCAATTTTGTAGTATTTGAATAGAAAATGTATCTTAATGCCCTTTTTTCTGTGAATAAGTCTTATTTCTTCAGCAGAAGCAGTGTGGATATTTATCCAATGGTATTTCTCTCTGGATAATCTGCTATGCAATAAAAATCAAACTCATCATTTTAAAAGTCGTAAATCAAAAAACTCTGTTTCAAAATTTTGTAATCTAACAGAAAATTTTAAGGTTATGCACCCATATTTCACGAAAAAATTAAACATTGTAAATCAGCGAGTGAACATAAGCTCGTAAGTTTAATGCTTACACTTTAACTACATTTTTTTTCAAATATGATAAATATTATAACTTAAATCGAAAACTGTTATTTAAACCCCTGAGGAATACAGCCATAAATTGTAACCTAAATTTTTTCGATTTGTTTCTAAAGAAGGTTCTCAAAGCACCTAAGGCTTTGGCGATTATATCCCAATTACGCATCTTGCGCTTTGCGCTTGATAGTTTGTGTACAATTGGAAAACTTCATCAACATCATTTGAAAATCTTGTTCTAATCTACTAAAAACAACGCTTTAAACTTACAGATCTCTTAAAACGAAAATTGCATATTTATGAAAATGGTCCAACTTTTGTAACTTTTATAAAATTACAAAATTTCATGAGAATATTTTCAAAATACATATATTTTATATCTAGTACAAATTTGGATTGATATTTCTTAACCTATTTAAAAAATTATTTTTTCCTTTTTTGAAAATGTTGAAAAGCATTTAATTTTTTTAATTTCCATCAAATTAAAAAATTTCATTATGATTATTTGCAAGTCTTTTTGCCCTGTACCAAAAAATTGGACAAAGGTTTCTGAAACTGATAAAAAATTTTTTTATAATTTTGAAAAAGCTCTGACTTCATGAATTTTCATCTAGTCGAAAATTTTTACTAAGATAGTTTCGGAATATGTTTAGTATCTAGTAAAGAATTTTAATGAAATTTCCTAATCTATCAGAAAAAAACTTTTTTTTTCTATTTTTCTGAACATTTTGAACATTTTCAAAAGTATATAAATTTTCAAATTTTCATCGAAATTGAAAATTTTATGTAGATAATTTGCAAGTCTTCTATCGATCTATAAGAATCTTTGACAAAAATTTATAAAATTGATGACAAACGTTTTTTATTTTTAAAATGCTCTAAATTTTTCTAATTTTTGGTTGGAAATATTTGCTTAACGAACAAAATTTTATGATTTTCGGACTCTGTAAGTGCCGAAACGTAAAGATCCGTTAAAAACTAGAGATCGAAAATTTCAATTTCGTATATAAAAAAAGCAGAAAATTTGAAGGTTCAGGTTTGTTAGGATGGTACTGGTGTTTTATGTTAAAAAATTAATTATTTTATTTCAATTATTAAGATTAGCTTAAGAAGAGAAGTTTTACTTGTAAAAAGAAGTATCACATACCAACTTTTTATCACCAACTATTTATTACTATATTAATAAATTTCTTTAAAAAGTCCTTTAGCACCTTTTGGAGTGTCGCTCGTCAAATATTAATAACTTCTATTTTTTTTAAATGCCGAATGCCGAAAGTTACCAACAAACTTTTAAAAAACTGAAAAAAATCATTTTAACATTTGTGATTAGAGGTGTCATCTTAACAGGTGTCATATCATTCTGTGCTATCAGGATATTGGAGCACCATTGTACGGCCATATTGCTAAATCTTGCTCAGTGACATCTCCACCTCGGAGTATTAATAAGGAGACCGATCTCCGTACATACGTTCTGACTACGGTAACTGTACATTTATTGTCAGACTTCCCATTGTTCAAAAGGAATGGGACATGCGCACTGTGATTTGCTATCTCCTTTTCTCTCGCGAGAAGTGTGCAAGTGATTGCCAGTGCTTGACAACTACAACAACGGCAGATTTTGAAGTTATATCAATTTTTTACAAAAGTTTTTGCAAAGTCAAGCAAGCTTCACCGTTGGAATTTTGAAAAATAAAAATCTAGCGAGAAAAAAAGGCGTGTTGTGTTCCAAAGTGTCAAACATTCTATTAGAACAAAATATTTATTAGGTAGAACTATATCATCAAGTTTGCTTTATAAATAAGCGAAAGTAAATTCCGCATGACCACTTGCGACTTCATTCTTTGTATCTGTGAACAAATTAATAAATTACGTTCATTATTTGACGATTTTTCATGTAAACTTTTCTAATTTTTGTGAAATAAAGAAATTTGTTACCTAATATTATACTGTCACATTATTCAATTAGTACATTTTATATCATTTAAGGGCATGTGACACAGCTAAATGCCTATATTACCGACCTCACTTTTTCCGTTCACTGAATGTTTTTTTGAACCTAAGAACTTTTTTTGTAAATAAAAT
>NC_046666.1:94672596-94674576 GCF_010883055.1 Belonocnema kinseyi
TTTCGAAAACTGATTTTCAAGCCATCAGGGGCCAACTCGAGCGGCCTGAAGCGGCCAGGCAAATTTTATGCGTGGTTATAGAATCCGGAGTCTCAATTTTAATTCTTAATATATTATCAGCACTCTAGTTCATTTTTATTATGCTCTAACCTAATTTAGACTCGTTGCATTTCCATTATGTTAAAGCATAATTTTAATTCGTTTAACTTTTATTATGCTTTAACCTATTTTGAACTCGTTGCATTTCCATTATGTTTTAGCATAATTTCAATTCTTTCTGGTTTTATTATGCTTTAACCTATTTTGAACTCGTTGCATTCCCATTATGTTAAAGAATAATTTTAATTCGTTTCGATTTTTTAATTCTTTAACCTATTTTGGAATCGTTGCATTTCCATTAGGTCAAACCATAATTACAATTTCCGTAGTCGCGGCGAGTATTAACAGATGGCGCTAAAGTAGTTTTAGAGGACCGTCATTTCAGAGTTCCAATGCAGTTTCCTGAACCTGGGGTATCCTCCCACCATTAGGTATTTTACGTGCAGATCACGGAAGAATAATAAGGAGACCGATCTCTGTACATAAGTTCTGACTGCGGTAACTGTACATTCATTGCGTTTAAACACAATGCTCACAAGGAAGGGGATGTGTGCAGTGTGACTTGCTATCTCCTTTTTCCCGAAAGAAATGTGCGAGTGAGTGCCGTGTTGTAAGTGAGGAGGTAAGTAGGATACAGGAGAGGTATGCAAAGTGGACACTGGGGTTGGCAAGGAATACGCCGAACTATATTTTCAGGAAGGAGACAAGAAGAACGAGTTTAGGTATTATGATAGGGAGTCGAACGCGTAAATATGAGGAGGCATTTTTGGAAGAGGGGGAAGTAAATTGGTCAGGGAGTGTTGGTGGGTGAAGGAGAACAGACGTAGTGGTGCAAAGATGGATGTGGAAAGGGAAAGGTATTTTTGAACGAATGTTTTTCAGATGGATGAAGTTAGCAGGAGGCACGAGGAAGGAAGGAAGGTATATGAGTTGGTTCAAAAGAATGGCATGGAGAAAGAGAAGGCAGAAGGAGAGGAGAGGATAAGAGAGTCAAGGTTTAACGGGAACTATGTGTGGATTATGCCAAGGGAGAGAGCGCAATATTTGTGTGAGAAAGGAGAGCAAGGTAGTCAGAGACTTATAGCGAGAATGAGATGCGGTTGCATGGAAGGTTATAATAGGTTCTGGCTTTGTAGAGAGAAGAGAATATGTGAACTGTGCGGGAAAAGGGATGCAAAAGTTGAGCACTGATTCGAGGAGTTTGAAGAGGTGTAAAGGAGTGAGATAAGCATGGAAGTATTATTGCATGAAAGGGGGGACAAAAGGGCAGTTTAATGGGTGAAGGGGGTGTTGGGTAAGATGGTGAAGAAGAGAAGGAAGGAGGAAAAGGAATGGAGAAGGAACGATTGGAAATAGAAGAGGAAGTAGATGTAAGAAAAATGTAAATATTGTAAATAGTAGTTAAGTATTAGGTGTTAGCCGCGGAGACAGAGGCTGGTAATGTGAGGCATAGCGATAAAAGAGCGAAATGCGTGCGAGGCGAGGCGCAGCGGGGTAGGTAAGGCTATAGAAACGAGCGGATTAGCTATAAGGTGTGGATGGATGGTACTTTGTACGAAATAGTTGTAAGAAAATTTTGTAAAAAAATGGAAGTGTAAGCAAGTTAATTTTTTAAGGCCGGCAGGCCGAAAAATAAACGTTTATCTATCTATCTGTAAATATTGTCAATTGAGTTTGTCAATATACGTGCTTATTTATTTCTGTGTTTTTGTACAGAATTAAGTTAACAACTTCTGACCTGGAAAGTATGGGTAAGTAAACCAGATTTAATTGTAATCATTAAGGGCATGTGACACAGCTAAATACCTATATTACCGACCTCACTTTTTCGGTTCACTGAATGTTTTTTTGAACCTAAGAACTTTTTTTATAAATAAGATA
>NC_046666.1:94674676-94676443 GCF_010883055.1 Belonocnema kinseyi
TAGCACATTATCTTAAAAACAGTTTGAAGGACAAGCACTCAAATTTTCATCTTAAAATATTAAGAACTTTGTCTTTCGGACCGAGTTGAAGTGAAAATATTTGGTAAATTTTCTTGTCTGAAAAATTAAGTTTTTTTTATTTTTTACAGAAACAGTGAAAGATACAACATTTTTGTCGAGAGAAAAAAGATGCGCCATGAAATTTCCTATGAAGTGATATCTTAAAAAGTTGAATTTTCGAAAACTGATTTTCAAGCCATCCGGGGCCAACTCGAGCGGGCTGAAGCGGCCAGGCAAATTTTATGCGTGGTTATAGAATCCGGAGTCTCAATTATGCTTTAACATTCTGGAAATGATTGAGCATTAAAATTGAAAAGCATAAAAAAAACGTACTGTCATATTAAATGATGAAAAATAAGATCATTCTTTTTCAGATTTTAGCAATAATAATGAACTGATTTAGAATTATACCCAGGCATGTAAATAATTCTCAACTGTTAGACATTATATTAATGTTCCCTAAGGAAAATAAGCTGAATTCTTTTAGATTTCCTTAAAGTAGGACAGTAATTGTTTGGAAAATAGATGGCAACAATTTTAGCACTTGTGATACGAAAAGAAATATTATTATGTTAAAGCATGAAATAAATTAATTAAATTAATGTCTAGAGATAATAATAATGGCGAAGATTCTCCTATTTTCTCTATGCACTCACAATTTATTTTATCATGAACCTTAATTTTAATTCATTTTTTTATGTCTAGACATAACAAAAATTTATGAATAGACGAGTTACATTTTTTCTGTTCTCCATCATGGATACTATTTAAAAGTAAAACGGCTTGCCACAGGTCTCCTCTTTCGGTGTACTAAACATTTTCTGCTCTAAATCCATTTTTTCTGCGATGATACTCGCTCCGCTAACCAGGAATCTCATTTCACCGCTCCTGCCTTCCAGCCTTCCCTGTCTCTATCTACCGTCGCGATCTGGTAACTATCTTGCCTTATTCCGTCGCTACTCAACTTGTTACTACCAACCTGATCAACCCAGTCTTCTCACCCTGTCACAAATCTCAAACCAACCTAACCTCAACTTCCACACAAATCTGTCTCAATCCTCCAAAATATACTCCTCCCTTTTTCAATCTTATAATCCCTTAATCAATCTCTTACATCCAAACCTTTCTACACACTTCCATAGTCTACTATCCTCAAATTACACCACAAATATCAGAAAAACTCAGCATCAACAATTGCCACTACCTTACACTTTTATGCTGGAAATGGAAGTCCGACTGATTAATTATAATTAGCTCATTCATTTTGTTCGGAATATTAAATTACAGAATACTGAAGTTAAATATTTTTTTACTTAGTAACATAAATTTCTTATTTACCTTACGGTTATCAAATTTAATTTAGGGTATAATTTCTATAATAAAAGTTGATTTATATTTAAAATATCCATATTTAAATTTCACAAGTTTTTTTAGTTTTTTAATGTTCGCGATGTTTTGAAATAATTAGCTGAATTCAATCTTCAAAAGTATATGTAAATATCTTAGAAGTTTTTATGGAATTAATTTAAAAGAGTATTATAATTTCAAATTATGAGCAACGTGTTATTTAAAAATGATTTCGATGTTTTAATGGAAATGTTTTTTTATTGCTTCTTATGCTATGAACAGATTAATTAACTTTTATCGGATTGACTTTTTTTAAAATATTGAATTAAAATTTTTTTCATTAAACCCGTGTGTAAATCC
>NC_046666.1:94676453-94677548 GCF_010883055.1 Belonocnema kinseyi
TTAGGGATCCAACATGGGCTGCCCTCATGGAGCTCTCATAATTTCCATCATTAAGCCCTCATGGGTTTTTTCCAGTGTTGGCACCTGTACTGGCATAACTCTGGAATGATAGTGCTATTCTATACTGGACTGCCTGTATTGGCCCAGCATTGGCACATAACTGCCCCAATAAGAAATTCACGATAACCGCAGGACTGCGCCAGTACTAACTAGTGCCATACTACTATACTTGAACGATATGAGAAAAAAGGTATTTAAAAAACAAATATTATTTGATTCGGAGTATTTTGACTTAATAGTGGGAGAGCCGAGGCGGTTTTTGGCGAGTTGTTAGGTAACGATTCTGCCACTATTTTCCTGATTGTTGAAAATACACTGATCAACAAGTCTAGCTTTTCCAAGGGTGCGGAAAGGGGGGCAGAGCGATCTAGAGTTGTAAAAGAATATGGCATTTTAAAGTTATTTTCTCAAACCCAAATTTTTTATATAATCTTTTACTCATTATACAAAACATATATTCGAAATGGCAGAACAAAATCTTGTGGATAACATGCTGGCAGAACATCGCAAATGTCCGGTTTTGACATTAATCATTGTGCGTGTGCACGGCCCTGAAACTGCGAGCAGAGTGGTCTCTTGTGCTCCGAAGGCGATCAGTAGCGTAACTAGAGACGTAGTTTACATGAATACATAATATAATAATAATAAATATTATTAATCAAAAATTCATTTTTTGAGTTCATGAGGTAAATAATCTCCTTTTTAGCGACACCTCAGAAGAAACGAAAAATCTGGAGATTCTGCAGAACATTCCCGATTTTCCTGGATTTTTTTAGATTTTCCTTATGCTTACAATAAACCTAACGGAAAAAAATAAGATCTTTTTCATATCTTCATTTAAATTACTTTCCTTATGTTTCATTTCGAAAATATTGAGTGTTGTTACAATTGTCCCTACACAAATGTTTCCTACACAACGTATTTCGTACACAAAGTGTACTGGCTATTTTTTACACAAAGCATTCCTACACAAAATCGAACACTATTATTATATTTTTCTAGCACAAAATATTCCCTACACAAAAATAAATAGTA
>NC_046666.1:94677648-94704115 GCF_010883055.1 Belonocnema kinseyi
ACTCTGTTGGTTGTATCACTAACTTGTAGCCCTCGAAGAAAGAGTAATTTCGTGGTATAGTCCATTTTTCATTGGGCTTCTAAAGGTTATAGGCGAATTTTTTGTGAAATCGATGGTAGTAGAGTTTTTGGAAGGGAATTCTTTAAACCCTATTTATTATTCAATAAATATGTATTTAGCAGTAAAGTTTGTCTAGAGTGATGGGAATTATATATGTCCATATATCCTATGTCCATGTCGTTAAGGTTTCTTTCCTATATCCTAGTCACTGTAACGGTATGGACATAGGATATTGTAAAGTGGTCGTAAAGATGTCGTAACGATGTCGTAAAGACGTCGTCAAATTTTATGCGCACTGGGTTATAATTAATTAATATACAGTGAACATTATTGAAATGTTTCAATGTAAATAATTATTAGTTTTTTTTATTTTGAAATGATTCAATAATTATCCATTGATTCTGTTTAAAACTTATTTTTTCTGGAATTATTTCAAAAATCTTATTAATAAATAAGCATATTCTGAAATTAAAGTTAAAATTAAAAAAAATATAAAGTGAATAATCATTTGATTTTTTCGACTAAAATAATCGCTTTGCACAAAGATTCAATTTAAGATGTTTTAAATTAAGTAAAATAAATTGCTAATTTACTCTCAGATTACGTGATTGAATATTAGCTATTACTTTTGCAATCAAATATTTACAATTTTTGAGAATATTTCAATAAAAATGATTGTTTAATGCTTTTTATGTTGCACTGATTAATTAATTATTAATTTATTCTATTAAAACTTATGATTTCTGAAATCAGTTTAAATGTTACTAAGGAATCCAATTTTTAAAAATGAAAGATGAAACCTGACGGAATATATAAAATAAAAATTATTTGAATGCTTCAGTGAAAATTATAGTTTAATGCTTCTCATTTAATTAAATATTTAACTAATATTAAATTAAATAAAGATTAAAATTTAGCTTCTGAAAATTATTTAATATATATTGTTTATTTATTCAAAGGTTATATAATTAAATATGGGATATAATTTGAATAATAAATTTTATTTATACTTTCAACACCAATATTTCAGTTACATAAATTTTAAATGATTCTGATGTTGTGAAATATTGATTATAATATAAATTATAAAAGTTTATCTATTTTTTAAATGCTTTAATTCAAATTATGTATTTTTTGTAAGTTTGTGTGATGTAGTGAAATGATATCTGAATCCAATCTTTAAAATTTTATTTTAACTTTTTCTGGAATTATTTTAAGAGGTTATTATCAATCAAAATGTTTTGAAAAACATGAATGATACATTTTTTGAAGGTTTCAATTGAAATAATTCTTGAATGTTTTTTATGTTGGAAACTGATTAATTAATTCTTAGCTGATTAATTTTTGTACAATATTAAATTACATAAAGATTAAAGTATCAGAGTATCAGAGTTTCACCATATTAATCCGTGGTATACACACTATAGTTTACGAACGAGGGATACACCGCTGGGTTATGTGCACCCGGCAAACTTTAACAGTTCATATCTTTGTTTCTAATTGAACAATTTTGACTTTTTTTAAATATATTTTATAGAGAAAATCCTTAACAGTTAAATGGTACTAGCTTAAAAGTAGTAAATATAAAAAACATATACATATTTCCAAATAAACAAAAGTATCTGTAACAAATTTTTGAAAAACCCATTTTTTTTCTAAAAAGCCGTTATTTACGTGAAAATAAACATTAATAGGCTCAAATACCGATGAATAGAAAGCTAAAGGTCTGAAATTCAAAGCTGCGCGGATAAATCATGGTACGAAAATACTCCATTTATTGTCAACAATGAATTATTTAAACTGCATACTTACCTTAACGTTCGTGATTATCTTCTAAATATAAAATTATAAAATTAATAAAGTTATTAAAAAAGTGTGAATGTTTTGAAAAAATACTACATTTTTCGGGGTTTGCGATAAAATGATATATAAAATTTTAGAATTTTTCAATGTTATTTTGTATTCAGAATCAAAATATTAGTGAAAAACTGTAAAACAATTTCTTTACACAAATATCATAATTAAGATTCGGTATCTTCACTTTATTCAGCCCCTGTCTCTAAATTATTTGGGCTGCGTGCGTGCTCGTCATCGCCCGTGGAGCTCTCTGCGTCGCTGGTGCTACGTTCCGCAGTTGTGGCATAGAGAGCTTCTATGTCCTGCGCGCGGCGAATTGTCGCATGTGTTCACCTTTTGCATCAAGTATCTGCACAAATAAAAAATTTTTAATAATATTTTGAACTAATAATGAAAATCATAGCTCAGTAAGGCGCACGTGAGTTTAAATCAGTCAGCAGATGCAAAGCATACGCTGCGAGACATGATCGTCACATACGCATACACACTCACAAACAATTACACTCAGGGACACAATTACACTTTATACTTTTAACACACGCAATGCTCATTACAAATATTCTAATATAATAACATTTACTCACATTAAAATTTTTCTGTTCCTCCGGATTTTGTGAAGCGATCTATGCGATCTATGCATGGTACAGGTCCATAACACCCCCCCCCCCCTTCCAAATACAGGCCTAAACTTCCCCTACATACGAAATAGCAGATTGTTAAAAATCGTGTCGGGTTAGCATAACCAGGCTGTATACTATGGATTAAGTAAGATAAATTAAATACTTATTTCAAGTTTATGTAATCGAATATTGTCTATAATCTATATAATAAAAGTTTATTTATATTTAACATATCTTTGTTACAACTATGTATTTATTTTTTATGTTTGTGCTATTTTAAAAGGAGTATCTTAATTCCATTCTTACAGTAATATGTAAATATGATGTTATTTTTTTCTGAAATTAGTTATAAATGTTATTAATAATTCTAATTTTTACAAAAATATTAGGTAGAAGTTATTTTAATGTTTTATGTAAACAATTTTTTATTGGCTTTTATGTTTCAAACTGATTATTGAATTGCCAACTTATTACTTTTGTTCACAATATTAAACTTCGTAAATAATTTAATTTTAAGTTTTCTCTTGTGTGGTAACATGAATTAATTATTTACATAAAAAATATACCTTTACAACTTTTTTTTTTTATCGTATGCATTCTCATGTGAAAATGCACCAACTATGCTAACCTTCCTGAAATTTCCACCTTTCCTATCATGATCGTCACGTAATGCTGAAATACTCAATTATATAATTATTTTAAATATTTGTGAACAATTCTCAATTATCATATTCGACTTTCTGCTTACTTCAGTGAAGAAAATGGTAGATTTTCTAAATAAAGATTTGAAATTTTACCTTTTCAATGAGATTAGGAACATGACTAAATATCTACTAATTCTCGAATTGTCAGGGCCCAGTCCCATGGATACATATTAGGAGATTAGCAGATTTACAGGGTACGTTATTCGACCAATCAGATGATTGCAGAGAATTTACTGAAATGTGGTCCGAAAGTGATAAGTTCGACCCACGCAGAAACTTAAGAATAGTTTAGCGCCTACGCTCTTAATGTTTTTGAACATTTGAAAAGTGTTTGACAAGTTAAAAAGGAAATTAGTGGTTATAACATTTTTCAAAATGTGTAATAACGACAGGAATTATTCTGGAGTAAGTGTTGACATAATAAAATAAAAAATTACTATGTTATTGCAGGTAATTTGTGCAAAAAAAGTTAATAATGGGTGTTAAAAGCATATTTCAAAACTGCAATGCTACCCAATAAACCAAGACCTGCAGTTATTGCAAAAGTATGCAAAATAAAATAATGTCGTCAAAGCTTATGAAGGCATACATATGAGTCCCAAATCTATTAAGACAATATTTTTCAAAATAGTGGTGAAGAAGCTCGTTTTCTTTTTTCTAGGTGCAGGTTATAATCTATATGGTTATTCTATAATCATTGTTATTGTGTTTTGAAATTAAAAAAATCATTTTAGAAACTGATCGCTTCTGTTGTCAATGATTATTCTTTTTTAACAGATATAATAAATAAACCAATATAATAAATATTGTTCTCTAATTTTGTATCTTAGTTATGAAGTTCTTTAAATACATGATTTCAGGAAAAAGAGCTTCGCTTAGACGACGAGAATAATCGTGTCCATTTGATTAGACAGTTATAATTGTTCATTAGGGTGGATCTAGTAGAGTGTGGTTAGCTTATGAGTTACTTATGATAAGCAAATTAACGTATGAGAAAAAAGTTTTTAAAGTAGACTTCGTACATTATTGATTCGCATCTTAATTAGATAGTTATTTTAAGTTTTGTCAAATTTCCCTACTGTTTTAATTAAAGTAAAATGATTTTTCACACATATTTGTAGACTCATTACTGTGCATGCCAGCATGCAAACATTTTTAATATTGGATTTTATTCAGGAAAAAGCCCATGATCAATTTGAAAATTATATTAGAAACATTTTACATAATTGGAAAAAAGAACTTCAAGGTAAATCATTATTCACCTTTTCCCATGGAATTCGCTACATATCGAATGATTTTTATAGGCTCCTTTGCAAAAATTGGTTTGAATTTAAAAATTAATTTTTCATATCTAATTTTTTTAGGCTTTCTAGTCGTCCTGATAATTTGGAGTATTTAGAAAACGAGGCGGACTAGTGTTCTAAAAAATTCGGGACGCCTAGCCAAGTTTAAGAAAAATAATTTACTACTCATCCCGTTTTCGTGTAATCCTTTTCATAATAAATAGCGCAAGGAAAGTTTTTCTACTCTGCTAATATGTAATCTGCATATCTCGAAACTGATCTATCCCATGGTGCATATAATTAAAGTGCGGAGTAGAAATTATCCAATACGAATGCCTTTTCTTGTATACATTGTTTTTCTTACAATGGTACGTTATTGGCAGCCTCCTAATTGTCCCAATCTGTAAACCGTACAACATACGGTCATGTGCCAGGTAGATAATGAAGTGTATCGATTAGCAGATTTGGAGAATTCGGAATATTTGAGAAATTTAGAATATATTAAGAAATTCAGAATATGCAAGGATTTAAGGGAATTCAGAAAAATCAAGGATTTCTGAATATTGAATGAATTGAGAAATTTTCACAAATTTAGAGAATTTATACAATTTAGAATATTGATTGACCCCAATTCTGTAATTCTTCAAATTAATTCACTTTAATGAATTTATGGAATTCCATGAATGCTCTGAATTCCCCGAAATCCTTGAATATTCTGAATTTCGTATTCAAATAATTTTAGGAATTCAGAATATTGAAAGGAATTTGAGATATTTAGGATACAATGGTGAAAAGCTACGGGGAATTTCAGGGAAGTCAAAGAATGCAGAGATTTTTAAGAATTCAAGGAATCCAGAATATTCACGGAATTAAAGAATTTCAGGAAATTAAAATAATTTTACGGATTTTTCTGCATAAGGAAATTCCAGGAATTCAGATAATTTCCGTAATTTTACAGGAAAAAGGGAATTTCATCAATTCAAATCGGAATTTAGACCCACGTGAAAAAATTTACAGGAAAATACTCCATGGAAATTCTATCAAATTTCCCTAGAATTTCCATAGAAATTCTACTATCCTTCCGTTATGAGTACCTCTACCCCTAATCGATTTCGGAAGTCTCAAACTTAGGCCCAGAATAATTCTTTTGCACCAGGTGTAAAAATACATATTCCTCGAGGAATTTGAGTTCCAAATCAAAATTGAGCACACCTAATCACATTTTCTCAGGGCCCTCTATTATGCAACAATTTGAAACATTTTCAAAAATATTTTAGCCACCAGTTTCCTTTTTCACTTGACAAACACTTTTCAAATATTCAAAAACATTACGAGCGCAGGTGCTAAACTATTCTCAAGTTCATGCGCGGGTCGAACTTATCGCTTTCGTGACCAAGACGAAAATTGGACAGTCCATTAGTTACCACATTTTTTCGTCTTTTGTTTTTCGCATGCAAGATTTAAATTTACATTTAAATCATATTCACATTTTTATTATAAATGGAGAACAAGTGAATATTCTATTATGATCTTGGTCTCATCTTAAAGCAGGGACCCGACTAAAGCGAAACAAAATGCTTTTGTGATTTTAATTATGTCTCTGTATTGCACAAACGTAATTATATTTACTCGATTTAGGTTACATTATGTAAAATACCAAAATTGTAATGAAATTTCTTAATTACGCGTAACTGTAAGAAAAGTTCATCTGTCTCCTTGTGAAACTTATATAAATGTTAAAAGGCAGACGGGTAAAATATTAGGTTATAAAAATTTTGTTTTTAATTTTATTTCAATCTGCCAAAACGTAACATCAGAATCATTAGAAGATCAGAACATTAACTTAAAAATTAGAGGTAATAATGTCTTAAAGATTTATCGATGTTTCTGGTGCACTGATTTACATAAATAGCCGCGACATAAGCATTAAAATTCAATTTTTTAAATTATATGTATATATGTTTTAATTACCTAGCAATATATTCTGACATGTCACTCTTTTATCATTAACATTTATTTGAACATTTCAGTGCAAATACATGTACCATAATTTTCATATTGAAAGCGGAGAATCGGAACGAAATTTGATTGTTTAGGCTATAGGTATAATTTTATTATTGATTTTGTACAAAAGTTATTGTACAAAAATTAATCTTCTTCACAATATTAAATTACATAACGTTCACTTGAAATCTCTAAATGATGTCTCGTTTTGAATATTAATGATAGTAATTGTAAATTCTACGTTACATGGATTCGCTGAATACATTATTTCAGAATCTAATTCGGCAAACATTTGAGTGGTCTACAAGTTTTAGCAACTGAATATTGATTCGAAAATTGGGTTAATGCTAAAAATGAATACAAAACTTCGCACGCGCACATGATTGTTTAGTACTTATTCACTCTGTTTAGTTTTCGTTCGCGCGCGAAGGAGAGACTATAGTAGACTATACATTTCATTTAGGATTTTGATCTGCCGCATGGCCTACCATGCGACCGTAATATTTCAATTACAGTACACACTTTTTCACGAGATTTTCTAAAGGCTATATAATGTTCCACTGCTGTCATTGGTCAAAACAAACTTTTTTTGACGTTAAAGACTCCACCCTCAGAGGTGTGCTTATCATACTTCTGTCTTTCTCGCTTGTTTTTTGTGGGTTCCCTCGCTTCTCACTATTCGTCTTATTCGCACTGTCTGCGATATTTTTTCTAGTAGTCCAGTCATCTGTTAGGAAAAATAATATGGGGTCAGGTTCTATGAACAGGGTTTCGTCCCGGAACACGAAAATTTTGTTGGGAAAGGATGCAAAATATAACATTCAATTGGATTTGTACTTTCCTGTGAATTTGAGAGGTTAAAGTGTTCTTAGATAAATTTAAGTAGATAAAATTCTGCGTAAAACTAAAAAAAAGTTGTTCTATCACTAATAGTCGCGCAGTTTCGCCCTTAAGAAAACCTAATTTTAAACTTTTTTCCAAAAATCACATTTTTTTTTATTTTCTCTGTCGCTCGGATCCTCATGGCCAGATCTAAAAATTGTCAACAAATAAATTAAAGTAGACGGAAGCACCTGTAATTTCAACAAAAAAAAACAATGTCCTAACTATAATAAATGGTGAGTTAGCACCTGCCAATGGTAAATGCCCAGATTTCAGTTTTCTGTAAATATCTCGTTTCGGGGTTGTCACAGAAGAATGTTCCTAGAGAATGAATACAAGAGCACTTAATTTTTCGTAAGTTACAAAAAGGAAAATATTCCCACTCGCGATAGGCCACGAGTAATGACCTTCCAAATATGCCTGTTTTTTGGTCCTTTTTCACGGAACCAACACGACTTTCAGATTTTCAGTAAAAAAAACAACCAAAAATAGGCATATTTGGAAGGTCATTACTCGTGGCCTATCGCGAGTGGGAACTGTTGGTGATAGAAGAACGCTTTTTTTAGTTTTACGCAGAATTATATCTACTTTAAATTTTGTATGAACACTTTTCTCCCAAACGCATAGGAAGGTAACAATTCAGTGGAATGTGATATTTTATATATTTCCCTACCAAAATTTTAGTGTTCTGGGACGAAATCCTGTTTACAGAACCTGGCCCCATATGATGCACCCCCAAATGAAGTAATTAAGAGAAAAAAAGTGACTGCCCCGAAATTACCTTTTAAAAGTACTAGATGACAGGATTATACTTATACACGTCGCTTTAGCTTAGTGTAATTTTTTTCTTCATAGGAAAACCGTTTAAGGTTCAACTGTTCGTTGCAGCTAGGGGTAAAAATATAATACTTACGAATACCCTGGAGGATTGAAGGAACCGAATGGAGCCTCTACAAAGTACCCTTAAAGACTCCACTGAGTCCCCCTTCGGTTCCTTCTTAAAAAACTAAAAAAAACAGCAAGATCAACTTTTAAATTGTTGAAATTCGGATTCTACATTAAAATTTACATAAGAAACTCACGGAGTAATGGCAATACTTTTTTTGCAGCGTTAAAAATGTAAAGAAATGTCATTAACTTCTGCTGAAGGTAACTTCAAGCGCATCAATAATAGTTGTTTGAGTAGTTTGTTGCGCGCGAAGTTTAAAAATAAAACTTAAATTTGGAAAATAAATGTAAATAAATATATGTAATAATTTAAATGACTAATTTTACACAAATTTAATACCTTCCCTGATAAGAATAATATGAAAAATGAGAATTTAGAAAAATTCTTTACCTTTAGCCCTGACATCTCGTCTTGTTACCTCAAGGACACTGCTCGACTGCTCTCACTTACATTGCAGCGTTGTTGTCTGGGGTTTCACTGCGTGGCGCTAGCATCCATACAAAATTCTTGAAGTTCGCGACGGAACGCTTATTAACTGCTACTAAAAGAAGATGCTCTTAAAGCCGGATTCGGCCCATGTAAATGACAGGTATTTTACTTTTTAAAGTTTTTAACACTGTGATAAAAAGTATTGCGGTTACTCCGTGCGTTTCTAATGTAAATTTAAACGTAAAATCCGAATTTCAACAACTTAAAAGTTGATCTTGCTGTTTGTTCTTTTCTTAGTTTTTTAAAAAGGAACCAAAGGGGGACTCAGTGGGGTCTTTAAGGATAGTTTGTAAAGGCTCCTTTCGGGTTTTTCGGTCCGCCATGGTATCGGGTAATGGACAGCCTTACTAAACCAATTAGCTAATTTAAATGGCATTGCTGAATGATCATCTTTAGAACAGAAGAGTAAACTTGTAAGATTATTCTACTATCTCTCTTTATTTTATTTTGATTTGCCCTGCTCAGGAAGTTGGTACAAAGTACACACGTCGGTTCCAATCCTGCTAGGACGACAAACCTGAAAAGAATTAATTTATTATTAACGAAAATCCCCAAAGAAACTCTATCGACAAATTCTAGTTCCCAATTAACATTGAATTGTATTTCACTTTTCTCTACTTTTAATCCCTTGGTTTTAAAATAGTATTGCATCAGAAATCCCTTTGTTACGTAATTATGCCTGAGTTCTGGATCTATGGTGACTCTAATCTGAAACCTGTTAATTTTACCCCTTTTCTTATGCAAATTGTTACTTCTATTTTAGGAGAGATGAGCCCACAGAAGCGAGAATCAAAATGGCGCACTGAAAGATTATAAAGTAATTGGATTACGCAAATTAGGTGAAATATTTACGTAGAAATCTGTCTATTTTTCCTAAACCGAACAATGTTAATTGGGAACTAGAATTTGTCGATAGAGTTTCTTTTGGTATTTTAGTTAATAATAAATTAATTCGTTTCAGTTTTGTCGTCCTAGCAGGATTGGAACCGACGTGTTTACTCGGTACCAATTTCCTGAGCAGGACAAATTAAAAATCGATTAATTCAAAACTCATAATTAATTTTATGAGCTAGAAAGTTCTAAACAAAAATATTAAAATCTAAATCAAACTAAAGGGTAGAAATGAGTTAGATCACTGAGTTTTGGTATTACAGTGAATTATCAATTATGATTATTTTGACATGAACTGTCAAGATTACCTGTACAGGTTCGTGTACATGTTTGTTTACAAAAACATGTGCACGATCCTCCGAAGATCCTGTACAGGAATTTTTAGCCGGGTCGTATTGGGAAAAATCAACATCACTTCTGAAAAGAGTAGTTTGCACTTTTTATTTGCTGATAGAAAATAACAAATAATTAAAAATTGTCCCGACCAGCCGGAAAACATATTTAAATTGTTAATTATCTGAATTTGTGTCATTCTTAATGAACTTAACGAATTACAAAAATGGTAGACTTGCAAACTACTGTGTGGAATAATAAGGGATTACATCTGAGCAAGTTCATAAGGACTGACTCTACAACGGGGCCTATATTTTGTAATCTATTCACTGGATTATATTTTTACTTAGTACATTTTTTGAAATTAAAAATACACGCTTTGGAAAATACTTGTGCAAGCATTGTGGTAAAAAATTTCACCCACACCATTTGAAGAAGGGTTGTCATCGTGGTCTATAAATTTGTCGATTAATACGGTTGTCTATAGCAGGTTAAAAACTATTGTTTTTACTGTTTTTCATTCCAATTTTTCTTTATTGATATATGGAGATGCGTTCAAAATTTAAGAAATTTAAATTATATTAAAATCCAAATTAAAAATCCCATTTAACGTCCAATAATCAAATTCATGCAAACTCCACAAACGAACCACAACGAACAAACAAAAACAAATAAATCCTATTGTAAGCTGAAAAAATTAATTTTTGAACAAAACTAAAAAAGAGGAAAGAAAAATGAGAAGGCAGCCAACCACACCCCCTTCCTTCGCTTTTTCTTTCTTTCTTCTTTTTTATTTTTATTATCTTTAAATTACAATGAAAGAACACTCAAAAATAAAAAAATAAAACTGCATTACCAACGTTTCGGTATCAAGGCAAGACAAATTTAATAGGTAGGCCAACCACATCCCCTTCCTTCTCTTTTTCTTTCTTTCCTCTTTTTTATTTTTATTACAATGTGCTCTCTCTTTCATACTTGAGAATCGAATGAGGGGTCGAAGACCAATCTGTTGTAAACACGATATAAATATCTGTCACAATTACATCATAAATAGAGAAATAAAAAGAAAAACAAAATTCATGAAACAGCCTCATTAAATATAAGTAATCATATTAGCATAAATTTTTTTAAACTTATCCAAATCGATTTTTAAAATAATAGGTAACTTTTTTTGCTTTGAATATAAAGCATTTCCATGAATTCACTCTTTCTCTCATTACTTTCACTATGCGAAATTTGCACATCATTCCAGTCAAACTCAAGGTCAACATGAACAAATTCCTTTGTATGTCTGGCAAGAACACTCTTATAACGATGTCCCAAACAAACATCACTTTTGTGTTCCTCTATTCTAGTATTAAGAAGTCTGCCAGTCTGTCCCACGTAATTCATCTTACAGATCCTGCACGCGATCTTATAGACAAGACCACCCTTTTCAATATTATCAAAAGGATCTTTGCACAAATGAATTACTGAATCCATTTTAAATGGTATACGGAAAATAGCATGAATTTTAATGTTTTTTAACATAAGTTCAAAAGTTTTAGAAATTTGACCAAAAATGGAAGAACGAAAGTATTAAACGAACTATATTCCTTTAACTCTTTCTGATTATCTGCAAGCAAATTATTAATTGGTAATAATATTACCATCCCAATCCTTAATTACTCGCATGTCCAAAAAACTGATTCTGTTATTCTGTTCTATTTCATGAATGAATTGAAGCTTTTGATGAAAACTGTTAAAGGAATCAATGCCCATTTTCAACTTTGCTAGAGGAACACACAATAAGGTATCGTCGACAAACCGAAAATAAAAAGGCAAAACAAAATCTAGTTTCCGAAAAGCAAAAACCTCCAAATCTTCCATCACTGTTTCTGCTAACTTCGGAGAAATGACTGAACCTATGGGAGTGCCAGACCTTTGTCTATAAAAAGATTTTAAAAATTCCAGAAAAGCATCTTTTTATAGATACAAATTGAGTCTTTCGCTTTGCCCTAGTGGAAAGTGGTAAAGTTTAAATCCATCCTCGCTTCTATGTTTACAATACGGAGCACTGAAGCAGATCATTTTTCTTATATTCTGAACTTAATTTTAATTAAACTATACGACAATAGAGTAAAACTTTTTTAGAAATACGGGAAAACTCTGATGGACAAAGTGAGTAACAAAATAATTTTCAAAGAATGTGGTGCAAAAGAGACAGTAGTAGTCACATTAGAAAGAAATAGGTGAAGATGGTTCAGACATGTTGAGAGAATTCCAACTGTACGACTAACGAAACAAGTATATCAAGGTAAAAAAGTAAATGGCAGCATGTCCATAGGCAGACCGCGAAAAGAATGGTTAGAATGTGTGAATGAGACCGTAGTTAGAAGAGACATTAGCAGCCATAGAAACACAAGAGCCTGCATGAACAAATGCATGGGCGTAAAAGAAGCTAGAGAAGTATGCCAGGACAGAAAATTATGGCGACAAATAGTTAATAAACAGAGTGTCAGTAGAGTGAATAACGCCTGAAACAAAAGACCTCGGAACGAACGTGTTATTTAAATGAGTAACGCGAGAATTCGGCGTCAACTTAAAACATTTGATATCCCTTCCTCACATTACACCCTTCCCCACCGAATGAGGCTTCGGTTAAGCGGACAAGCAATGTCGATGATGTAGACTCTTCCATCTTTTTTTTCTCGCATCACGATGTCCGGTCGATTGGCCCGGGTCTAATGATCCGTTTGGATAGTAACATCCTAATATAAGATGTAATCTTCGCTTTCTAAAATGGACACTGGAATGTATCTATAGAAGGGCATCCATTTTTTTAAGAGTCCTAGGTATAGGGCAAGTTGTTAATGTATAATGCCCGGTACATAATTATGTCCATCTGAGGACAAATTTAAGGGTGTGTAGTCAAAATCCGCTTGACAGATGGCACTGTAAGCGCAAAATTTCGTTTGCTGTTAAAATAGTCTAGCAACTGTATAACTTGTGACTCACACAGTTTTTTGACGTCTACAATGCCCCTACCCTCTATATGTCGTGGTAGAACTACCCTTTTAATCGCTGAATTTCTATGCTGCATTCGGTACATTGTCATTTTTACGCGAACAATTCTGTTTAAGTTTTCAACGTCGGTGTTAGACCATTTTATGAGCCCGAAGCTGTACGTGCGGACAGGGATGGCATATAGATTGATTGCCCTGATTTTGTTTGCCGAGTTGAGAAAATTCTTCATAATCAATTTGAGTCTCGTTGTGAAGGCAGTCGTTAGGCTTGTCTTAACTATCGTATGCTGAATACCCTTAAATTAAAGAATACTCAGATATTTATATGATTCGCCTGCAACCATTGCCTCGATGTTATTTTCGAACTCGTTCTCTAAGTCTGCGGTCCCTAATTCCCCTCCGATTAAATGCAATATTCTGCATTTATCTAGTCCGAACTCTATGCGAATATTATTGGAAAACTACTTTGTGACATCGACTACTTGCTGCAGTTTCTGGGCTGACCTAGCATACACCTTCAGGTTATCCATGTAAAGAAGATGGGTCACTTGATGACTATCCTCATTATCATGAATTCTGAACTCATGAGACATGCTGTTTAGTGTTTTGCTCAACGGATATAACGCTAAACAGAACCATAGTACGCTGAAGGAGACTCCTTGCAATATATTTGTCGTAAAGGTTATTGAGTTAGTTATCCCTTAGTTGTCCATGATCAAAATACTTCATTCTCGTACCCCAGTGCCTCAACGCGTGACTTAGAAAGTCAATAATGCGTAGGCAGATTTTGTAAAGTTTTAAGACTTCAACCAAATAGTCATGCGGTACGGAAGGAAACGCTTTCTTATAGTCAATGTATGCCATGTGTAAGTTCCTTTGATGCTTACGAGCTTGAGTTATAGCAACAGCGTCTATAGTGACTAGATCTTTACAGCCTCGCAAGTTTTTACAACATCCTTTTTGTTCTTCTGTGAGAATGTCATTCTCGCCACAATGGGATATATACCTTATCTGCAATGATATCTGTAAGACATTTATGAATTGTTAGAAGACAGGCTATCAGTCAAAAGTCTAATGGACTTTCAGCGTCTGGTTTTTTTGGTAATATATACGTAGTATCCTGGAGCATAAAGCCTCACATCAGATCTGAATGTTCAATGATGTTCTGAAAACACCTTGCCAACGCAAGATACACACTCGTCAGGTATTTGTACTAGAAGTCGTGCCTCATGTCTGGACCTGGAGCTTTCCAATTACTTGCTCTTTTCAACACCGCTGATACATCTAAAGCTGTGATGTTTGTTAGTTGCGTTTCAGAGCTATTTCTTACCCTTGCTTCCTCCAGTTTGAACCACGTTGTGTCCAAATTGCATCTGCTCATTTTTCCCTAAACATCCGACCAGTAGTTAGTCATATCTTCAAATTGAGGGACTTCGTTATCTTTCTGGTTATTTGGCTTTACTCTCAGTTCACAATAGAACCCTCTTTTGTCTGTCTAAAAGTTTCAATTTTGTTGCCTTTGTGTACTACTTTTCTTGTAGCTACGCAGTCTGGCAGTAAGAACATCAAGTCTCTGTCTTTGGGAGTCTATACTCTCATCCAATATTGCTGGTGTTAATGTCTCGATGTGCCGAGGTTGGATGATTTTAGTAACATGGTTTATCAGCTTGCTGGTTCTATTTCCTTTTTTTATACTGAGTTAATCGACCCAATTTGCATCCTGCTTAGCTGACATCCATATCAAACCTGATCTTCCATGGTAGATCTTGATCCCTTGCTATAGAGATTTTTTATAAGGAACCGAATGAGCACCCAATGGGGTCTTTATGGGTACTTAGTGGAGGCTCTATTCAGTTCCTTCGGTCTGCCAGGGATTCGTTATGAAATCATTTTAAAACACTCCTTAATAAACATGCAAATACAAAAGTCCGTGATAGCCGGCCTCGTTCTCTAACTCTTCGGTCCCAAATTCCCCTCCGATTAAATGCACTCTTCTGCATTTATCTAGTCCGAACTCTATGCGAATATCATTGGATAGCTGCTTTGTTACATCGACTACTTGCTGAAGTTTCTGGACTGAACTAGCGTACAACTTCAGGTCATCCATGTAAAGAAGGTGGGTCACTTGATGACTTTCTGAACCCTTGAGAATGCTGTTTAGTGTTTTGTTCAATGGATTCAACGCTAAACAGAACCATAGTGCGCTAAAAGAGTCTCCTTGAAACCTACCCGCCGTAAAGCGTACTGATCTAGTTAACCTTGGTTGTCCATGTTCAAAATACTTGATTCTTGTACCCCCAGCAAGGGATCGAGATCCACCGTGGAAGATCAGGTTGGACATAGATGTCAGCAAAGTAAGGTGCAAATTGGGTCGATTAACTCAATATAAAAAATGAAATAAAACCTGAAAGCTGATGAACGATCTTACTATAATCATCCACCCTCGGCACATGGATACATTAACACCAGCAATATTAGATGAAATTTTAGGCTCTCAACGACGGAAATTTGATGTTCTTACTGCCAGACTGCGTCGGTACAAGAAAAGTAATGCACGAAGGCGACAAAATTAAAACTTTCAAACAGATGAAAGAAAGTTCTATCGTGAACTGAAAGTGAAGCCAAATAACCACTAAGGCACCGATGTCACTCAATTGAAAGATATGACTAACTACTGGTCGGGTATTTGAGGAAAAATGAGCAGATGCAATTTGGACACTGCGTGGTTCAAACTGGAGGAAGCGAGAGCAAGCAATAGCCCTGAAATGCATCTGACAACATCTCAGCTTTAGATGTTTCAGCGGTCTTGAAAAGGGCAAGTAATTGGAAAGCTCCAGGTCCGGACATGGTGCACAACTTCTGGTACAAGTACCTGACGATTGTGCATCTTGCGTTGGCAAGGTGTTTTCAGAAGATCATTGAACACCCAGATCTGATGCCAAGTTTTATGCTCCGGGGTACAACGTATATGCTACCAAAAAAACCAGAGTCTCAAAATCCATCTGGCTTTCGACCGATAGCCTGTCTTCAAACAATTTATAAATGTCTTACAGCTATCATTGCAGATAATGTATATTCTCATTGCGACGAGAATGTCATTCTTACAGAAGAACAAAAAGGATGTTGTAAGAACTCACGAGGCTGTAAAGATCTAGTCACTATAGGCGCTGATGCCATGACTCAAGCTCGTAAGCATCAAAGGAACTTACACATGGCATACATTGACTATAAGAAAGCGCTTCCTTCCGTGCCGCATGACTATTTGCTTGAAGTCTTACAACCTTACAAAATCTGCCCACGCATTATTGACTTTCTGAACCATGCGATGAGGCTCTGGGGTACAAGAATCAAGTATTTTAATCATGGACAACCAAGGATAACTAGATCAATACGCTTTAGGACGGGTATATTTCAAGGAGTCTCCTTCAGCGCACTATGGTTCTGTTTAGCGTTAAATCCGTTGAGCAAAACACTAAACAGTATGTCTCATGAGTTCAGAATTCATAATAATCAGGATGGTCATCAAGTGACCTATCATCTTTACATGGATGACCTGAAGCTGTACGCTAGGTCGGCCCAGAAACTGCAGCAAGTGATCGATGTCACACAGCAGTTTTCTAATGATATCCACATGTAGTTCTGACTAGATAAATGTAGAACAGTTCATTTAATCAGAGGAGAATTAGGGACCGCAGAGTTAGAGAACGAGTTCGAAAACGACATCGATGCAATGGCTGCAGGCGAATCATATAAATATCTGGGTATTCTTAAATCTAAGGGTATTCAACATACGATAGCTAAGACAAGCCTAACGACTGCCTTCACTACGAGACTCAGATTGATTATGAAGACCATCCGAAAGCAAATGTTGAACACACTCGCGTGGATTCACCAGCAAAATTTGGCAGCGAATGAGCTCGCATTAATTCAGAAGTTATATGGTGAGGAAACTTACTCACGCTACGGGCAGACTGAGATAGCATCGATCCTTCTCTACAAACCCTGAAGAATCTGGAAAAACGGCTTATGAAAGAGGAAAGTCGATTAGAAGCTTAAGAAGATGAGATAGCAGCATTTTCGGCAATGAGAATCAACAGTCCAAATGTCGGCGGCTCGAAGAACAAAGAAGACCCGAAAAGCAAAGACAGTACCAAGAACAAAAAAGAAAAAAAGAAACGACACGAGAAAAAAAAGAGTCAGTGCTCTGTCTGCAAAGAGAAGGGGCATTACGCGCAAGTATGCCCGATGCGTGAGCAAAACAAAAGAAGGCGGCAACGAAAGCAAGTTACGTGGCAGCGCGTTTATAGCAGCGACATCGGAAAGTTTGGAAAACGGTCTAGTTAGTATAGTAAGCTGTCTGCAGAATTTAAAAGCAAGTGGCTAAAGCTGGATAAGAAAAAAGTCCTATATTCCGATACAGCGTATGTACGTATGTATATAAGGACACAGCTCGAACACAGCGTATGGACTCAGGCAAGGATCTATAACGTGATATATGTACCTGCCTTGCACAGTAATTTGGTTTCCGTCGGCGTATGTAGCTTGAGAGGGATCAAAGTGAAACTCGCGGACGATAGCGTAGACTGCACGAATCAGAATTCGGTGGCCGTTTGGCCCTATCAGTTTAGGATTTTTTCTAACTTTAAAAAACACCCAAAAATAGCCAAAATAGCCCTTTTTTTTATAAAAATGTTCTCACTGTTCTCACTGGATTTCCTCCATTGATCAACAAAAATAATTTTTGTGCCATACCCGTGAGGATTCATGAATAAGCAATCATTATTATAAACAAATAAAGAAAACAATTTTTGACTTGAGCTATTGGTGACGAAAAGAATAGTCATTTTCCATGGAATCAGTTCCGTAGAGCTCGTGAATGATATTCAGTCATCATATTTGCTCATATAATAACAATGCGTAATTGTTTAAACGATCTTAGTTAAAAATTTCATTATTCGGCTATTTTTCGTCACACAAACTCCATCCTTTGAATGTATTAAATGGTTTATGACTGATCTTCCAATAACGTTAGGGGATTTGGATGAATAATAGCAACTGCCATTGTTATAAACGTTTTCCTGAATAATTACTCATCTTTTCTATTCGTCATGGAATGAATAGCGTTTTCCACCCAGAATCAACTGCAGATCACTAATTGATGATACCCATTCATTATTTTCGATTATCCGATAACAATTGTTGATTATTCAGTTTAAATGTAATAAACGAATACACAGTTTGGCCATTTTTTCGATATACTCAATTCGTTTTCAGAACTGGATTAACTGTGAATGACCAATTTTTAAACCCAATTGTTTTCGGCATGAACAATTTCATGAGAATAATATTAATATTAATTCGATACGCACATCAGACTTTACGTCTGTTTCAAAAGTAAAACTTCTGCTTCTTGATGCAGTGGTATTTCTGGCTTGAAGAACTCACTTCTTATACTTGATAAATAAAGATCAGAAGAGAATAGGAGATAATGCAATAAATCTGTGTTAGGGTCAATGCGACTTGTCTTCCTTGTATTATTCTGTATTATTCTTGTATTATTATTATTGGGTAGTGATGGAGGCATGAAATACCAATTATATTTCTGAACGAGTAGGTTGGCCGTTTTATGAGCGTGTTCGTCGAATTTTTTGGTGTCAATGGCTCTCCTTGCTACGACTTGTATGACTATGTACATATTCTTCAGAATTTCTTCGTCAAAACCGGTGATTTCGGAAATAATGTTATGATTTTCGAAGAGTTTCCTGGCTGTATTCCCATAATTGGAAGAATCAGCACCTTGTTTCGGAGTATCCACTATCAAGCCAAGTTGTTCACAAATTTCATTCTTAATATACTCCTTCCTTGAATTGCGAACCTTCTTTTGCTCCTTGGTTTTGCATGCCCAGACTTCAACTGGTAATCGATAACTGACGTTCAAAACGTATTCCATTTGGCGAATCCATCGAGAAAGTTTGACGCGAGCTAATTCTCTCGAATTCTCAGGAAGATCGTACTTTTGCTGTAGATGATTCAATAAAACTTCTATAGTTTTAGAACTCGAGGTTATCAGGACACCGCTTTATTCCTGATTTTTGAGTTTGAGAAACTCCATGATTGAAATATCCAAGAAAACTTGGTAAGAAAAAAAATAATAAGAACAAAAGAAGGCAAAAGAATAAAAAAGGGAAAAAACACACATACACACAAGAAAATACAAGGAAATAAAGCAAAAATTCATAAAAAAGAATGTCAAGGAACTAATTGATAATAGTATTGGATGCGGGATTCAAGAAAGGTGAGAATACGATTCGACATATTAATAAAATGTCACTGTATTCCGACTATTATAAGTGGTTGAGGGGATATATAATAATGTAATATGTATTTAAATACAATCGAAGTTTATTGGAGAAAATATATAGAAAAGTATTAGAGAATCTGAGTTGCTCAATTGCTTGCCACACCTATCTCGAGCTTCATATCCGACAGTTTTTGAAACTGCTCCCCCAGGTACTTAAAACACTCCCGCTCTTTGTCAAGTGCTTCAACAAGTTGTTTCATGAGGCCAAGTTTTATGTAGAGCGGTGGAAGCAAGACTTTTTTAGGATCGACCAGTGGTTTTGCAATATTGTTTTGTTTTCTACGCACAAAAGAGGTTCTTTTTGGCCATTTTTCACGGATGCGACTTTTTCTATCTCTGCTATCCCATAAACACAAATGACAAGGGTCTTTTGTGAATCCCGACTGCTGCGCTATTACCATCCCTAGAATTTTCGAGTCTTCACAAATGTCCCACTATTGAGCCATGTAATTTATTTTCTTAAGGACCAGTTCAAGCTTGGCGTATTCCTCCTTCAACTGAGCTAAACGTGCGACAGGTATTTTCGCGTATATATTACTGATGTGAAGCAAGACCGCCTTTAGACTTCGAGTATATGAGTCGATGAAAACTCGCCATTCTTCACTTTTATATACATTCGGTGTCTACTCATTCATCAACCCATCAACATCTTTACAATATACCAATTTTTTATTTTTATATATTATAATTCCTTTAATCAAAATACTTCCTGAAATCTTTCACTCTATTACTATAAACTGTTGATTTCGTACACTTTGTTAAAAAATGTTTACTCTCAAGAAATTAAGCCAGCTCTTCCGCTTCGTCTTTAGCAAGTGGAAGTTTCCTCACGATATCGTTCAATTCTGACTACAAATTTTTCTCTGGGTTACGGCCCTTTTTCAGATGGTTTAAAATTGTCATCCCTGTTTTTTGCGCTACTTTTAAAACTCTCACTATCACTAACACGGTTCACATCATCATGACCGTCGCTTACTCTATCATTATCATCATCATCTTCACTGTTCTTGCTGATCTCTACTGGATTTATGTTCTTATTAGCCTTGATGGGTTTCGTGACAGTAGAAACATTGGCATTAACTATCTTGTTTTTGTATTTTCCATTTGTTTCAGTAAGATTAACGAACATATGTAGCATTCTTCGCGGTTTTGTGGTTTCCTTCACACCATGGGTTTGCTGAACCTCCAAGCTGTATTGTTATGCTTTCCATTTTTTCAGCGATAAAGCATTGTGTAAGAAGTGCTACATATGCCATTAGGAACCCACTTTTCATTGCTTTCTACAATTATTGTAGCACTTATGCTCCTTTAAAGAAGTTTAAGTTTCTTAAGAAGTCATGATTTACAGAAAAACCCGCACGTTAGGGAACCCACTCCGACCGGGGTAAGTCTACTGTCCTGAAAATGATAATCCTCATACCTCCCCAAGGCTACGAATGGGGGCTTTCTGACTCTGATGAAGACAATGTCAATTCGTCATCGACATACTGCGGCATCATTCTCATTCTGTAACGCCCCCCTGCAAGGCAGCGCATTGCCGCTGGCTTCGATACCCTGGCAAGCTCAAGAGCGAATCATTCTACACATAATCGGATATGGCAGTTTTCATCATTTCATTTACCAGGGCAGCAGCTTGAAGCAGTCCTTGGATCGTAAACTTGGAATTCCCGATTCAGCAGATCCAAGAAAGAAAATGAATCCTGTGGTATACCATGGACCCGTAGATATTATATAGAGCATTGCCCGTTAGTTTTCAACCAGACTTTTGTTGCCAAGTTTGTTGCATTTTTTCTGCGGTGTTTCTTACATCCGACAGTTCAGTGCGTCTATTCAAGACGTACGGAACGATGCAAATACCAGTTTCTCGGACACGCGGGTGATTTTGTAGTATTATCTCCAAATTCCCTTGTTTATATGATCGAATCGTGGCATGAGAAAAATGAAAATTTAGCCATTGGTCATATTATAATAACAAAACGGACTACTTTCGCAACGTTGAGAGGATATTTGTTGAAGATAGGGAAGCTCTTTGACCTTTCCGAGAAAAAAAGCCGCGGATCCACACTCAGCGACCCAAAAAACATGAGATTACTTCGTTTGGGCTTATTTTGCCCCTAAAACTGGAAGATCGTTTATTCTGGCTAATTGGAGGCAGTTTTGCAAAATGTGTCCGGGTTACACTTTCTACGAACAAAAAGGGCTATTTTGGCTTTTTTTTTGTGTTTTCTGAGGTTAGAAAAAATTCTGACCTGATGGGGCCAAACGGCTACTGGATTCTGATTCAGCGATCTCAGAAACATAAGACCAACATGGTCTGTTCAAAAGTTCAGACAACTGTTTTCCTGTATGCCTGTGTAATCATTCCGAAGGAAGCCCAGAAGAAAAACATAGATTCAAAATGGATTTTTAATAAATTAGTCCACACAACGAAACGACTTTATCGATACAAAGATCACGTGTGTTCGCGAGGTTTTCAACAACGAGCAGGAATCGACTACACCGAGCCGTTCTTACCGGTGATGAAATACGACTCTCTACGCGTTTTGTTAGCATTTTTCAAGCAGGAACACCTCGAGTTCGTGCAGTTTGAAATGAAGGCATCGTCCGTGTACGGTATTCTCGTCCAATAGATTCACATAGAAGTTCCTGAAGGGCTAGACGGCGCTCAGATAATAAACGGTGCCTTAAGTGTTGGGTGTTGAAACCGTTAAAACCGTAAGTCAACATCACGAGGGATCGAAAGTATATCTCGCGCTACTCGTAGACGAGGGGGTTATCGAGTGCGAATCCGGGAATTTTCTCGAGGAAATAACATTGATGAGTAAAGAGCTCGAGATCACGTAGCTCGGCGGAAGTTGTCTCATAAGAAGTTGCCTCATAGTCAGGGTTTAATCCTAATTTTAAAACGAAAATTCTGAATAGCCCAAATAGCCCTTTTTGTGCTGAACATAAATTTTGTCTGTGTTTTTCATCCATATTTGGGCTCGAATAGCTGTGAGATACACTTTTTGTACATTTTCCGGGTAATACTCGTACCTAACCCATGATTAATGAAATTTTTCTTACGAAAATGCATCCTGTTTGAGCGTTTTTTCAACTTCATCATATTACAAACATATTACAAGCAGTCGAGCTCAAAAAACGGTGTTTGTTCACCAGAGTCGATACGTTAATCGTATCTTCGAGAGGTTTAATATGAGCGAAGCGAAAGTGGTGAGTGTACTGACCGATTTCATGCGACATTGTACCCGGTACAACCGAAACAGAGTGTGAGGAGTTTACTTCATCGTTAAGCTGTGGGCTCGCTAACGTTTCTGGCAATCGTGTCGAAATCAGACATCATGTTCGCAGTGAACAATGCGAGCAAGTTCCCGAACAATCACGATTTTATTAATTGGCTGCTGTGAAGAGAATGTTCTTCTATCTAGTCGATAAAGTAGGTTTAAGAATCGAGTATCGAAGCGCCGGAAGGATGTCTAAACTAGTCGGTTTTCCGATGCGGTTTATACAGGATACATGAAAACGCGAATATCGATGACCGGCTACATATGAAGTCTTGCGAACTGCTTTATCTGCTGCCAAAGAATCCGCGTGGCTGGGAAACCTGCCAGAAGAAATCGGATTTCACTGTGATAGTGCCACAACATTACGCGTAGATAATCAGAGCGTTATCAAATTAGCGAAAAATTCCGAGTTTCACGAGTGGACTAAAAAAATCTATACTCCATCCGAGATACAAAAACCGCATATACTAACGAAAGCTTCGTCAAAAGAAAGTTTGAGGTGTTCGTGTGAAACGATGAGTTTGCGTGTGTGTGTAAACAAGCACTCAAGCGACGAAAGAACTGAGTCAGCTTAACGTGATTGCCGAAACGTTTCTATGCATGCGCAACTAATTCTTCGAGAAAGCCCCAGTATCCCTTCACTTGCGACGTGCAGTGTCGCTATCTCAACGACAAACGTCTCGTCCATGATCCAGCCCACAGAAGGTCTAGTCACGCGCGAATAAAAAAATTGCAGCCAATCAGCAACTTTGTTTTTAATATAGTTTTCAAACATATATTACATTTCTGAAAAATGATACGATAAGCACAATCTTTCTTTTGGAATTCCTAATGTTTACCGTATATATTTTTTTATATTTGTAAAAAAATCAAACACTAGTGTGTTATATGACGTAACGTGGTGGCTAGCCACCTGTTATAGGTCCTCCCCCAGCTCTTATTCTAGCTGATGAATAAAACAATCAGAGCACAAATATTCTCATGGCTGGCACGAGCTCAAAAATGAGAAATACTAAAGAGATCAGATTATTTCATTTGAGGTGTGTGTTGAATGAGAGAGAAATTAAAAACCTTTATTTTATTTAGGACAACAAACGAAGCGAGAGCTAATCACACATAAATTTTGATATATTTACCATCTATGTGTTACTACAAAGTAGATTACAGTTAATACCTGGAGTTGTAAAGTAAGAAGGACTTGACGTCCTACAACAACCCAATAACTATTACGGGGCCAATCGGGGTGTAGAATAATCACATCCATAATAATCGGACCGAGAAGGATTATTAAATTAAATACCAGGCCATGCCAGACTCGACACATGTCAACACACGGAGGCAACCAGTTGCACGGGCCGGCGTTTCACATACCGGAATGTTGGTCCGAATTCCATCGACCAGAGTCCCAAAATCCAGTTGGGGAGATAGTCCAGGCGAATTAACTTATTTTAAGGCAAAGAAAAAGAAAATTGATAACAGCACTTAGACAATTGAAAATGGTAAAGTGGCTCATAATAAACGTAAAAAAGAAAATTCGTAAGCAGAGGTGTGGCGGGGTTGATTTGGGGGAGTTTAAAAGGGGTGAAAATAGTATTATTGTAATTTTCGGCGAAAGTTGACGCTAGAGAGAAAAATGTTTTATAGAAAACATATAGATTATAAAAGATATACAACTTTTATATCAGTGACTTTTTCACATAACCTCGAAATGTCCACGAAAAATGCGAAAAACCGTGTTTTATTTCTTCTTTCGTTTTTTATTTTTAATTTACGCAAAAATAATTTTTTGGACGAAACTCAATAAACATATACCTTTTTATGTCTTTAATATTCACAAAATTTTTTAGATGTAAGAATCAATTGGTTTCCGAGATAATCATTTGTTCCGGTCCGAAACACTGTTTTTCAAATGAAATTTGTCCTTCAGAAAATCATCGTACAGAGTTCTTTCAGGTCTCAATGTTTTTGTTTTGAAATATGCTTGCTGATAAAATGAAAAAAAAATATAGTCCCTATTGGAGAACATACAACAATCAATTTCTCGCTAAACGTTGGTAATTTGTTTAAATTGTGAAATATCTTTAAAAACTGATTACTCCATTCAATTTGACAGAATTTAAACATTTTTTTTACTTAAAATCAATTGGTTTTCAAATTTTTGCTAAATATATAGATTAATAAGCCATTTTCAATTAAGCTATTTAGAATTTAAGATTTTTTTTCAAAAATATTTCATTTCTCAAGATTTTTATACTATGAATGGTTACAACATAATTTACATATGAAAAATAAATATATAAACAATACTTCGCTAGTCTGGCTTTCTTTTGACAACATTTCAAATTTATATTCATGGTACGAATTTTTAGTATACTGTGTTTCTTCCTGATCTTCAAAATGTCTTCGATATCGCTAAATTCTTTGGATAACTGAATTTCCGGGTTTAAGCGAAAACCTGGCTGTTTGTTTTTACGTGAAATGTCTTCGAACTCATCGAAATATTCCGAAATGTTGTCAAAGTTCGAACAATCGTCCGAACAGAAAAATGTAATAATTAAAAAATTAAAGTGAATTTAAAAATTAAATTTAAAAATTCGTTTTTTTCCTTATTCATCTGAAGCTCCATTATTTGACTTGAATGTTGATAGCGTTAGTGTTCAAAAATGAAGCTTCTGGTAAAATGATGAAATACAGTTTTTTATATTTTTTCTGTCAATTTGAAGAGAGTAATCAGTTTTCAAAGATATTTTACAATTTAAACAAATTACCAACGTTTAGTGAGAAATTGATTGTTGCATGTTCTCCAATAGGCACTGTATTTTTTGTACATTTCATCAGAAAGAATATGTCAAAACACAAACATTGAGATCTGAAAGAACTCTGTACGATGATTTCCTGAAGGAGAAATTTCATTTGAAAAAAAAGAATTCCGGACCGGCACAAATGATTTTCTCGGAAACCAATTGATTTTTCCATATAAAAAGATTTTTGAATACTGAAGACATAAAAAGGTATACTTTCATTGAGTTATGTTAAAAAAAATTCGACACCCCTGCTCAAGCATTTTTCTTTTTTACATTTATTATGAGCCACTTTAACATTTTCAATTGTTCAAGTGTTGTTAACAATTTTTTTTTTCCAACGTGTGATTCGCCTAGACTAAGGGCACTCAACTCAATCGTAGACGAGTCCATTTCTGACCTGTAAAGCATTATATTCAAGACTACTGGCTTTAATTAAAAAGTATTTTTCTTGAGATTTTGTGGATTTGAGCACGTGATCCTGTTACAGTTTGCAGTTTGATGTTGTACATTTTTGTACTTTTAAGCCGTAATTAATTTTCATTATTTCTCAAATTCCTCAACAATTCCACAACAGTATTCCTTATACTCATGAATTTTTTTTTAATTTTTCGCATTGCCCCTTGTATAAGAAATAATGCTCTAAACTAGATTGTTCTTAAATATCCCAGAAAATCCTCACTTTTTTACATTTTTCAGTCTACGAAGCACAACATTTTTTTACATGAACGTCTTCAAGGTCATTTATGTAGACCACTTTTCGTTTTCATATGAGCCATGCCAAACCAAATTCCGTCGACCAGAGTTGCAAGATTCATCTGGGGAGGGCAGCACCTACTGGGACGTGTAATGAGCGGATATAATTCGCATTCTCGCTGCTAGGAACAGCACAGTCAGTGACGCAAATTCGCGGTTTCAGTTTGAATAAAAAGAAACTCAAATTT
>NC_046666.1:94704215-94705441 GCF_010883055.1 Belonocnema kinseyi
AATTATAGAAATCTTATTTTTCATACTTTTATTAATTATTCTCTTATTAAATCTAAAATATTTGAATTTTCGCGCGGTAAAAGACTGTCGGCTTGTTACAGACGAGATTTGTGGTAAAACCGGGAAGGAACTATCTAATGCAGAGGACGCAGAAGCAATCAGTTTCGTGTCGGACATAAGCAAGTTTGGAGTTTTGTGCAGAAGTATGACACTCAATTGAATCTTGGACGAGACTATTTCCCAGGTTAGGGGAAACAGAAGGCACACTAGAGAATTTTTGTGTATGAATTAAGTCTCTAGAAGTCGCTAGACTTAAGAGTATAATACCCATGTGTCTATTTTTACGTATACTATTATTATGAAAATAACGTCCAGAATACCCCTAGATTTATCTCTATTTTGTGCATCCAGGAGAATACTGAGACGTGTAGTAGAAATTCTGAAGCCAGATTGGAATTCAGCGGCTCAAGATCCTTAAGGGTAGGCTAGTAACTTGTCTCGTGCAGACAACTTTTCTTTGTGGGCCTGTGGGACCAGAAAATCCCTAGGCTTTTCCCCGCTTTTTGCATATAGGGATATAATAGTACAAGCGCGAAAAATTTGGTGGTCAAATTTAGATTAAGCTCACAAAACTGCAAAGAATATAACATTTTTGTTATTTTCAGCCATTATAACATGAGCAAGACCTTCAATTCCCGTAGATTTGTCCTAGCTAGAGAAAACGGAAAGCACACTCGGGTATTTTTTGGTATGAATTTGGTCTTTGAGAGTCCTAACACATAAAAATATGACAGCTGTAAGTTTATTCTTTCGTATACTAGTATTATCAAAATAATTTCCAGAATATCCCTAGGTTTTACCCTATTTTCTGCATATAGGGGGTAAATTGAGACGTGTAGGAGAAATTCTGAGACCAGATTCAGATTCGGCAGCTCGAAATCTATAAAGGTAATAGCAGTTACAAAAATATTGTCTAGTAAAAATATTGTCTAGTTTCACAGGAAACAAATTAAGACCGCGGTGATCAGAGAGATGAGTTTCTAATTTTATTCGCTAGATGACAAAGAACTAAGAATTCTTAAAAGTGAAACAAAAATGTACGGTATAATACCAGAATTATTCATCCTTATATTTCATTATGGAATTGGATTTCAAAGCGGTGTAAACAACAGTAAATAGTAAACAACACCCTTTTTTACTAGCAATGACCCCTAAAAAAAGTGAAA
>NC_046666.1:94705541-94715232 GCF_010883055.1 Belonocnema kinseyi
TCCTTTGAAGAAGAAGAATCATTATAAGACGCTAAATAGACGCAGTATTTCTGTAGGATTATGATCGCAATTTCTTACACTATTTAAGGAACTTAAAATGTGTGCTTTATGTAGAAAAGAGCTCAGTTAACTGAAAAAAATGCCGGCATCAAATTTAGATGACACCGATCAGCCTCGAAATGATGTTCTCGCGGATATAAAGGTTGATGTTGAAACTAAAAAAATCATCATCTAAAATAAATAAATCATGACAAATAATGATGACGATCCAAACAACCCCAAATATGACAAAAAAATCAATAAACTACATTTTTACGTATTATTGTTACTTTTTTGCAATTTCCTTCGTCTTTTTCATACAAATAATTATTAATGAACAATTTGAATATTTCCAAAGACCTTTTAAACAATTATTTATTCCCAAAAAATATAAAAACTAATGTGAAATGTAAAAAATAAAATATTGCATTTCAATTAGAAACTCCGATTATTTTGTATATTTTTTGGGAGTAAATAATTGTTTAAATAATTTACATTTATCTAAACAATTAAAAATGGTTTAAAAAGTCATGGTAAATATTCAGGTTGTCCATCAGTTATTATTTGTGAGAACAAAACGACGGAAATTGCTAAAAAGTAACAATAATACGTAAAAATGTAGTTTATTGATCTTTGTGCCATATTTTCGGCGCTGCGGAGAGGAAGGGGGTGGTGGGTTGGAAATGAAAGTTATTAGTAGTTTTATTTCGTAGACACTCCTCTTTAATCCCTAAAAAGTTTGGCACGTTTCGATTAAACCATGGAACATGAGTTCAATATTTCGAAAATTAAAAATTTCCCTGTGTTAATTAAATGGAATTTTGAAGTGCCCGGTGGCAAATGTTAATATGCGAATTTTGAAAAGAGTAAAATTCCGGATTTTCTTTCTCGGGAAATTGAAAATTTGGGAGGAAGGGTGTCTTGGCTCTAGAGTGACAATAAATTTTGCAATGCAGTTCTGGACCTCCCTAGTGCGCACAGGTGATTGCTGCTCGTGAGAATCCACCATTTTTTTAGCTCTATCTATATTCAAACAGGCAATGAAATCTATTGTTTCTTTAACTTCTTCCTGGCAATAAACAATGACGGTTTCTACACTTGGATCAGACCGGGGGCCTTCGCAGTCTGGTTCTAGCTTTGTATTTGCTAGTGGCTAGAGCTCGGGCCCGGCTAGATAGCAGCGCACCCATTTCTGGTATCCTTTTCTACTACACATGTGTGGCGTCGACAATAGGATTGGTTTTCTTTGGAGCCATTATATAGAATAAATGAACGTGCAAATCAATTGTTTACAAAAAATAATAACTGTAAAGTACATACAAATATTGAACATTATTTTCTATTCATATTTGTAATAAAAGACTATTCCTTTTTTTTAATTTAAAATCGATCATTTGTCTTTAAGTTATTATTTATTGTAAGCAATTCGTTTACACATTTAATAATTTTTAAAAAGCGCGCTATTTGTGACAAATCCGGTTGTAGAAACGACAAAAACCGAACACATCTGCACTAGCCCAAACGTCAAGACTTACGGAGCGACAAGCGAATGTCAGTCAGTGTCATGTTTTTTGTGTTTTTGATTAAATAATATTTTCATGATTAGCTTAAACTATGATTGTTACAACATGTGTGATACGCATAAAATGGATGGTTTCAGATTTGATAAATTTTGTATAAAAGAAAAAAACAACCCTCCTAAAAATAAAATGGCGCAAAATTGATAATAAGCTAGTGTCAAGCCAGGACCAGACTCGGCGATCGAGCCTGGTGATCAAGGTTGGCCCTGGCCAGATTTAGCGTTTCATTCTAGCTTGACCCATGCTTGATCACAAAGCCAGGGCCTAGTTTTGACAAGCTTCGACCCGGTTAGGCATACGACAAAATACCCACACGTTTGCTTGATATAGAATTATAACCGATAATGTTTGTTGATCGACGAATAAGCATAGCTATGTCAAACTCTTTCAATAAAGCTGAATTTAAGATTTAACCTTCTACCTTAAGATGATTGTATTTTTTTTAAGATTCTGTCGTCTATCTAGAACGGTAATAATTTTTTTTCTGTGCATAAGCTGGATACATCTAACAAATTCTCTACGACTTAAAAACTTAGTTCTTTATAGTATAGAATCTCGTTTTAGGGCGCATCATGTTTCACTTTAAGAAAAAATATTCTTGATTTCCCGTAAATTAATCATAATAACACTTGACTAGCAATCAGTCTATGTGGGACCGTGGGTTCGACTTCTACCAGAGATAATTGAAAAAGAGGCTGTTTTTTCGCCCATAACGGTTTGTATTGTTTGTTATTACAAAATAGACCAAACTATCTATGATTATGCCCTTATATTTAATAAATAATAATGTCACTTTTTAATCTAATGCACTGGGAAAAAACTGGTGCTGGCTTATTAGGATTTAATTACTGTTCTTTGTTCGTTAGAAGAATCACCAGGCTTCACTAGTTCAACTAACCAAAAAAATTGTCATTAAGTTTAATAGTAAAACCGGTAAGTTGAAATAGTTTTTACTGTATTATTAACTGTTAATAACGTTATAACTTTAACATATAAGAATTCAAATAGAACATTTTGTAAAATCAATCTGATTTCAAAAGTTAGTTCTAACACTAATATATTAATTAAAGTACATTGTTACTTTAACCATTGCCCTTAACTACGTTTGTTTAGAAGTTTAATACAATAATGATATCATAAGGTACGAAAGTATTATTTCAATAGTAATATTTACTTTTATTTTCAAAGTGACAACAAAAATTCTCAAAATATTTCAAACACAGCCAGTGCGCATACAATTTTTCATAAGAAATGTATCGAAAATTTGACTTGAGATGCCTGCAACTTCTCTGCGTCTCATCAAAGGTGTTATTGTTTGTAAATACGTAGGCAATGACAGATAGAGGTTAGAATGACACGCTGGAGAGTAATTAACTAGTATACGTATTGCGTATCAAGAGGGCGAATGATTAACACCAGAGTACTTACAATAAGAAGTAAAAAAAAATTGTTTTCAACTTTATCGATAAGCTTCACAAAACAAACTACCGACATTTTCCTTGATTGTCTAATGTTTACTAATTAAGACGTGATATGGATGTGTTTATAAGCAGTTATTGATTTTTCTGTTCGCTCTACTCTGACGCATGAACAATGGGAAGGTTGCAAACTGCTCTAGTCAAAGTTCTCCGAAAATTTGAATTAGATCAATGAAGTATTTGTTGCCTAATTTGGATGGCGCATGCGTGCCTGGCGCCCAACAAACTTTTTTTAGCTTTCGTTTTTGTTGAGATTTTTCGCGATTTCAGATGTAGGGCGTGAGGAGGGCAAAACGAGTAAACGGTAAGTTTATCGTTACAAGCTATAACCAGATATGTATAGTTAAAAGAATTGGCTGCTGTGATGACACTGTAATCTTTGAAAGAAATATTGAATTTTTTATTATCCACGGAAATGCTAAAAATATAATAAATAATAGACAGAACTTTTTGTACAAATTTTTCAACTGTGCAATTTATTTTGTTCGCATTTTCCTGTCTGATGATGTTTGTCAGAAAAATGCCAAATTTCGATTTTATTGAAAAAAGAATTTCTTGTTACAAAAGTCATTTAGCACGCATAAAAATCACTAGGTATTTTCCTTATTATTGTAGAAAAAAATAGGTTAAAAATATAGGTATAGGGATTTTTGATCAATTACACCAGAATCTTAAAACCAATCTTAAATATTTCATTTGGGTTCATATGTATATAACTTTAAAGAAATAATTTTAATTTTTTTGAAAACAAAGAAAAAAATTTAAATGCGCATAACTTTGAAACAAAGTTTTTTCACAAATAACGATAACAGGTATCGCCTAATTTCCCTTAAAATAACATATATTGTCCCCGATACATTCTGCGACTTCAAGTTTAGAACCTGCCTGACTTGAAATGGATTCGTTCACCTACTATGATAAAGGTTACATCACTATGTGTGTTTTCATCTAAGCTAAAGAATAGCCAAATTCTAAATTTATTTATGGAAATATTCTAATTATTAATAATTATTGTAATTTTGCAAAAGTATCGTATCGTTGATTCCGTGACCAAATTGAGCCTTCACGTTTAATAATTACTAAACTCTTAATTTGTTAATGAAAATTGTTTGAAAATTAATAAATATTGAACACTTGCAAAGCGCCATAGAAAAAATTCACTGGAAAGACATTCTTAGTTGACTTCGTAAACAAATTATGCATATTCCTGAAAAAATAGCAAAAATTTAAATATTGGTATGAAAATGTGATTATATAATTAAACATGATTGTGATTATGCAAAGTATGGGAGAAAAAAGTTATCAGAAATACGATCTTTGTTATTCTGTAAAGAAAAATAAACCTATTTCTTCAAAAATAGCAAAAATCATAAATTTGTTATAAATTTTTTAAAAAATAATAAATAATTATTGTAAAGTATGGTAGGAAATTTTTATTTGGAAGATAGTCTTTGTTGATTTCTTAACCTAAATGAGTCTATTCGTTAAGAAATTGTACAATTCTTAATTTCTTTCTGAAAACTGCTAAAATGATTAATAAATCTTTGAAATTTTCAAAGAATCATAAAAAAGTTATCGAAAAGATATTCTCATATAATTCTCTAAAAATAGCACATTCATTGAAAAATAGCCAATCACTCAATTGGTTTACAAAAATTATTTAAATAATGAATAATGACTGTAAATCAACAAAGCGAAATAAAAATAGATAATCGGAACGACATTTTTCGATGACTCTGTAAACAAATTGTGGTTTTTCTTGAAAAATAACCAAACTTTGAATATGTTCAAGAGAATTGTTCGTATAATAAGTAATTATTGTAAATTTCACAAGTATCGGCATATATTTTGTTCATAATGATAAATCTAACAGATTCTACATGGTATCTGTTTTTGAATGAATTTGTGTATTTGAGTGAATGACTGCACAGTAGATATAAATCATGAATTAAAATGCTAATGACCCTTACCCAGCGTGGGGCACTCCCTGACGGATTATCGATTATAAAAGCATAAAAGTGGATTAAAGTTTCTATACGCCGAGACTTTAATTAATCTCGACAAACGCTATGTGCGAGTAATGTGCATCTTTAATAAGGAAAACAATTTAATTACAGGTATATTTCATTTGGATGAAAGATTTGTGATTGAATGAAAGTTTCACGATGAAATTATTTTAGAGAAAAATTTTCCGCGTTTTAAATAAAACATATTTAATTTAACATACCATTTAAATGAATAAAACTATTTTTTTCACGTTCTTCGTTTTTTATTAACGCAACGGTCGTGGGCATTTCATCGTCTCGAATGTTGAATGCAAAACTTTTTATTTTGAATATAACTTGTCATACTACCGTGAAAATTATTTCTACATTATGTTCCAGTGTTACATTTAAATTGAATCGTGTATGAACTCTGTTCAGCACCACCGTGGAGGTCGAGTCAAAGGGACATTTTTTTACGTGTAGGCCTCCAGTAGGTCTAGTCCACATGTCAATGTCGACTAGACTTAAGACTTTTCTGGAATTTATTGTATCTAAATGGTCACTGTGATACATGTTAGTCTCTACTTTCGGCGAGAAATGTGTAGACCTACTAATTTACAAGAGGCCAATTTAGCCCATTATTTTTATTTCTATTTTTTTCTAAAATTTTTTACCTGTAATATGTTCATAAATGTTTTCTTTATATTCATAAACTTTTACCCGGGTGAACCCCGTTATACATCATAGCCGAGGACTGAGTCAAGTGACTGATAAGATTATAATGTTAAAAGTTCATTCAACTAATTTATACGATGTTTGAAACCTCCTGCAATGATGTTGTAGGTATACAATAACGAGTGGTCACAAGCATTGGAAGTGACAACAGTCACATCTGGATGCTTTCTTAGAGCTACTATTTGCCACTCCACGGGTTTTTAGTCGCTCACTTCCTAACGAGCAAGAAAGTTTCTTACAATGCGACAGGTGTTTAATAAAACCACCTTCTGAGCTGCTGCCAACACCCTACTGACTCCTAAATTTTCAAGATGTTCAGTGCATATTGAGTGCACATTGTTTCTAGCCAAAATGACAATGGAATGAATAGATGCAAGTTCACATTCCTCCATATGGTCTTTACTTCATGCCTTAAATCGCTATACTTGTGGATCTTGGTGGTATAGGTTGACTTCAAATTTCGGTTATGCGGACAAGCAATGTCGATGAAGTAGACTCTTCCAAATTTTTTTTCTCGCATCACGATGTTAGGTCGATTGGCCCGGATATAATGATCCGTTTGGATAGTAACATCCCAATATAAGATGTAATCATCGCTTTCTAAAATGGGCTTTGAATTGTATCTATAGAAAGGCATCCATTCTTTTAAGAGTATTAGGTTTAGGGCAAGTTGTTGATGTGTGATGATCGCTACATCATTATGTCTGTGCGTATATTCTTTCTGTACCATTACGCGACAGCCATCAATAATGTGGTCGAAGAATTCATTGGTATCTCCACATAATCGGCACCGGTCAACCACGTTTTGATGTAATGCGTGTTTGCCATAATTCCTGGTGCTGACAACCTACTCCTGTATCGCAATTCCTCTATGGTTTCTTCCCAGATATTCAGGGCCCCCTCTGAGGACAAATTTAAGGGCGTGTAGTCTAAATCTGCTATGCAGATGGTACTGTAAAGCGCAACATTCTACAACGCCCCTACCCTCTATATTTTGTGGTAGAACTACCCTTTTAATCTCTGAATTTCTATGGTGCATTTGGTGCATTGTCATTTTTACGCGAACAATTTTGTTCAAGTTTTCAAGGTCGGGGTTAGACCATTTTATGAGCCCGAAGCTGTACGTGAGGACAGGGATGGCATATGGGTTGATTACCCTGATTTTGTTTGCCGAGTTGAGGAAACTCTTCATAATCAATCTGAGTCTCTTAGTCAAGGCAGTCGTTAGGCTTATCTTAACTATCGTATGCTGAATACCCGTAGATTAAAGAATACCTAGATATTTATATGATTCGCCTGCAACCATTGCCTCGATGATATTTTCGAACTCGTTCTCTAACTCTGCGGTCCCTAATTCCCCTTCGATTAAATGCACTGTTCTGTATTTATCTAGTCCGAACTCTAGGCGAATATCATTGGAAAACTGCTTTGTGACATCGACTACATGCTGCAGTTTCTGGGCTGACCTAGCGTACACCTTCAGGTCATCCATGTAAAGAAGATGGGTCATTTGATGACTATCCTCATTATCACGAATTCTGAACTCATGAGACACGCTGTTTAGTATTTTGCTCAACGGATTTAACGCTAAACAGTACTATAGTGCGTCATGCGGCATGGAAGGAAACGCTTTATAGTGTCTATAGTGATTAGTTCTTTACAGCATCGCGAGTTTTTACAACATACTTTTTGTTCTTCTGTAAGAATGTCATTCTCGCCACAATGGGGAAATACCTTATCTGCAATGATAGCTGTAAGACATTTATAAATTATTAGAAGATAGACTATCAGTCGAAAGTCTAATGAACTTTGAGCGTCTGGTTTTTTTGGTAATATATACGTAGTATCCTGGAGCATAAAGCCTCACATCAGATCTCGGTGTTCAATGATGTTCTGAAAACACTTTGCCAACGCAAGATACACACTCGTCAGGTATTTGTACTAGAAGTCGTGCCCCATGTCCGGACCTGGAGCTTTCCAATTACTTGCCCTTTTCAACACCGCTGAAATATCTAAAGCTGTCATGTTTGTTAGTTGCGTTTCAGAGCTATTGCTTGCCCTTGCTTCCTCCAGTTTAAACCACGCTGCGTCCAAATTCCATCTGCTCATTTTTCAAGTTTCTCAAGTTTCGATTTTGTTGCCTTTGTGTACTACTTTTCTTGTTCCTACGCAGCTTGGCAGTAAGAATATCAAGTCTCTGTCGTTGGGAGTCTATAATCTCATCCAATATTACTGGAGTTAATGTCTCGATGTGCCGAGATTGGATAATTTTAGTAACATCGTTTATCAGCTTTCTGGTTATATTTCCTTTTTTATACTGAGTTAATCGACCCAATTTGCACCTTACTTGGCTGACATCCATATCCAAACTGATCTTCCACGGTGGATCTCGATCCCTTGCTGGAGAGTTTTTTTAAAAGGAACCGAATGGGGACCCAATGGAGTCTTTATGGGTACTTTGTGGAGGCTCTATTCAGTTCCTTCGGTCTGCGAGGGATTAGTTATAAAAACATTTTAAAACACACCTTAATAAGTATGCAAATACAAAAGTCCGTGATAGCCGGCCTGAGCTATGTGTAGATAGGAGTTTCAAGTTATTTTTGGTTCTACTGATTAATTTCACGTATTTTTGCATTTTATTAAAGAAAGATGGAATTTTTGAGATGTAATTAATTAATATAAATTCATACTTTTAACAATTTTTGTAAAATATATTGTAATTACTTATTTCTTCGCTTTATCTCCGTGTGTTTCGGCAGGTTTGAAATACTCACTTTCAGCAAAAAAGTCACTCATCCTTAACATATTCACTTCAGGCAAGTTGCCTGATGTGGCTCTAGCATATTGAGCAGTGCCTAAACATTGAAATTTATTTAAAAATCGCTTCGGATAATAATTGCAGGCTTAAATATCACTGCGTTTCTACACCGATATGGGACTTGGAAAACCTCTGACGTCACATGTCACTCGCCTATAAAAACTCGTAGAAATCACGGCATCTTTCAGTTCTTTTAAGTGTCATTTTATTAATTATTATAATTATTTAGAACACACAAATTATTTTTTGACAACAAATTTGAAATTAACAATATTGATACTTGGTAAAAATAATTTTGTGACGTAAACAATTTTTTCGGTAATGACTGTTCTATGCAAATTTTTGTTCAAACTTGGTTACGGGAGAAGCTTTCTGCTGATTTATGCTTTAAAATGTCACTAGGAGGTATTGAAAATTAACATATTCGTCTAACTTCATACAATAGAAAGACAGATCCTATCAACTGGGTTAGAGGGCATCGGAATCCCACCCTAGCTGTCATCTCAGAGAGTCCGTTTCTTTCCCAGGTTAGCTCATGGTAACAATTTTCCACCCTCGGTTTTTATGGATCGTTCAAGTCTTACGTAACTCTTTTTCCTGACATTTTTGACCCGCGCTTCACGCAATACTTAAACGGTCCCTTAGCAGATAATATCTTTTTCTTTTAAATCAGATACTTACCGGAAGTCCTGCCAGGAAGGTGGTGAGATTGTTTAAAAACTCCCTGTATTCTTTGTGGGTCACAACTTATTTGTTTATTTATTTATTATTATTTGGTGAACTTATTGTAATTACATTAATGAATATTAATCTGATATTAATAAGTACTACTAATATTTAGAAGGACTTTCAAAATAAAGTGGTTCTAGCCGCTCCTTTCACATTTTTGTATTCAAAAGTGATGGTAGGTAGAGTGCGTGCGTAATGCGTCTTATATCGCCATCACGACTTTATTCACGTACCAGGTGTATACATATGAAACCGGTATTTTTTCAAGAAAAAAACACATTTATTTCAAGAGAATGATAACAAATATTTTATTCAAAGTATGCGCCC
>NC_046666.1:94715332-94733162 GCF_010883055.1 Belonocnema kinseyi
ACGCCAATTAGCACAAATGGTAAGTTCCGACAGTGCCTACAAGTGTGCCTACTGGCCGCTAGATGGCAATACCGGTTTCATATGTATACACCTGGTATGACTACGTATGACAAGCTGTCTGCGACGCACGCATGCGTCCATTGTGCTGACAATTAATGATTACTCCCACAATAATCATCTAATTTAATTCTAGATATATTGTGAAATTGAAATATTTCAAATTCCCTCATATGAAGAAAATAATAAAAATGATTAGTGCGCATTTTTCCAAAACAAAATGTGAAAATTTTCCAAATACTTTCTTCTAACACTTTATATTTAAATGATTTTTTTGCTTGAATGATGTTGTAAGTAAAATTATAATTTCGACTTACTTATTTTTCATAACTGCAATTTGTAATTTTAATTTCATAAAATTTAGAATTACTGCTTAGTAATTTGTTGAAGTATTTGCAGAAATTCATCTTTAATGTTTAATCGAATTTTTCTAACTTGGAGTACTTATTTTTTTAATAAATTAATGCATGTTTAATCTTTAATTGAATTTTGATCAATTTTATAATGATGTTCACACTATCAAGTTGAGATAACAAGTTTAAAAAGCGAGCTCAGTTGTTGAAAATGATGATGACCGTCTCGCGACGCACTCACTTTGTCTCCCCGCTTCCCCACCATCAGCAGACGTCAGTCGCGTTTTTAGTGCTGAAACTAAAAGTTTTTCCCGTTTTACTTCCGTGTTTTATTATAATATAGTCAAAGTAAATTGTTCGCCGGTGTTGACGCTTTGTTTTTTTATACCAGTTCCTTGGATCAACGCAGTTTTCACGTCAATTGCGTCCAAACATAACCTTATTCTTTTCTTTTAAAATCGTGCTTCTTTTATTCTCGCGTGTGCGAGTTAATACGCTATCATCGTGCGCGCACATTGCTATTTGAGAAAGTACGAAAAAGATTTAATTTTAAAGCTTTATTTCAGAAATGGAAAATTATGACATATTTACTAGGATGACGAGACCAATTACCGATGGGGATCAATTGTCTGAGATCAAAGATAAAGGTTTTTCTTGATTTGGTTAGGTTTTACTCTTATCAATACAAAAATTAGATGTATACAATTTTGAGTTACAAGATATCAAGCGTTTCTGCGACAAATGGTTCCCCTTCCGTAATTCGTTTAGTCACCCTATTAAATAAATCATAATATGAGTCGTTACACTTTAGAGAACAAGCACTATCAAGTCCGCCAGTGATGGCAACCATGCGCCACTGCGCTTTCTTTAGGGTCGCACTTTATTGTAAATTTAGCTTTTCTTGTTTAAAATTAAACTATTTGGTTGGAAAATTTCTTTTTGTGTTTCGATTTCATACATTTTATTTAGTTGATAGTAAGTTCATGCATGCTTTTTAATGAACTTGTCTCTTCCTGTTTTAATGATATCTTTTTAACTTCTTTTAATTTTATGTTTAAAAACATATACTTTTATTTTGCACAAAATAATTTTATTAACTCTCTTCTTCGTATTTATATGAATTCAAAATTTCAAACTCTTTTTGATGGCTAATAATAATAAATTTATATTTACTTTAGAAGATTTAAAACTGCATTCATAGTGCACGCATGTGTGCTTCGGTTAGTTCGGAATTCCGTCACGGGGTGATTGTACACATGCTGACATTGGCGACGCATTGTGCACGCACTAAAGGCGCATCCACAGAATACTCTTGGGTGTGGTGCATTCTTGCAAGCATTTCGTGCGCGCATCATTTAATGCCCTATTGCCGGTGCTCTGCATATTTGAAACAAGAACTTCCCAGATAGTAATTTTCCGGCACACTGACTGCACAGTGCTGGCAGGCTCTGCGGATAGATCAGCAGGCTATGTCGCTAGACCTTGAGCAAAAATGGGTTGTAACATGTCACTCAAGGTTTTCTACGTATAATAAATAAACGATGTAATACAAGTAGAAAATTGTAGAAAGCTATGTATAATAAATATTAAAGATGGCGAACTTAATTTACTTGGGCGGGACTGCATTTGACAGATTTGAATAATTGACAAACCTCTTATAATCGATTTAATTTGAAGTTTGAGATTAAAAGTGTTAAGAAATGTTAGGATACCATGTTGTCGTACTTACACTCGTGTTTTACATGCACGAAAACGTTGCGGATTATGAAAAACTATAAACACGTATATTATTTTCTAAACAATTTGTTTAGGAAAGTGATAAATAATGACGCATAATTAATCAATTGCTGAATATTAGTTATTTCTATAAGTCAATTTGGTATTTTTAGAATAACGAATTCAAAAATCCTACCCATATAGTCACGTGATCAAATGTAAAATACATTTGTAGAAGACTAAGGACGTGATACACGTAGTAATATACATGGAGAAAACCATGTAATGTACGCGTTATGTATTATACGTACCTATCCCTGACCTTGTGACAAATGCGGGTGGATACCATATGTTGCTTATTACGCCGTCAGGCCCTGCCGTCACGGCATGCTGGCATCTTACCGTTAGTATATGAGTACCAACGAGCTTGCACCCTGTAGTTATCCTGTGCGCATAAACTGAAGGAAATATATGTTTCCTAGGTTAAAGAATTTAAGATATAACAATAAGCTTTTGTTATTGTCGTGGTCTGCATTGGGTTGAACCGATCTACACTATGAAGAGCGTATGGGTTATGGCTATGAAAAAGACTTATTTATTTTGTAAAGTCCGAAAACGTTAATTAACACTTTGAGCAACAAAGATATGACAATTGGCAATCCGCGGTCGACTCGCAAATTAATTCGCGGTTTTAAATAGAAGCATTCGTATATCCTAGACGGTTAACCTCTGTTGCGAGAAAGGCTAGCACCTACGTTGCAAACCGGGCAAATATGGAACTAATATTTGCAATCAGTCTCTGCAGCTGAAGGAGCATTAGTAGCGGAAAATTTAAATTAGTATTATCAGCAATGATCATACAAAATTCAATTGACTAAAGATTTATTAAAAGATAGACAGTACCATACCGATAGAAATCTCAGAATATTCACTGAAGTTTCTCAGTCTCTGAGAAGCGTCAAAAGAATTTTCCGCAGACATTCAGATAGACATTTTAAAAGGTCCAGGTAGCTCTTTTAAATGATCGGAAGGCTTTAAAATGTCCTTTTCGAACATTAAATAAGAATTCGATCATAAATAACAAGCTGAGAGGTTATCGCAATAGAGTAGCCGACACTCACTAAGGTTCCTTTGTTAAGCTTTCGGATTAAAGTTTAGAAAGAGATTTTTTAAATTTAAAAGTTAACAGCCTAAAACATAATAGTAATTCGGAATTTACGGATTTCGATTATTTTATACATCAAAGTTTTTTTATATGTGTAAAATTGGAATGAATATAACGTATCTCCCTAAGTGCGAAGTCACATACGGCCTAACATTGGTCCATAGTCGGCAAAAATATTGCCGAACTTCGACAGCCATTATCGTGCCAATGACGGAATGATAACTATGGTCTGCACTTGGCAGCCAAGGTTTGGCTGCCATTGTCGGCCTAACACTGGGTACCAATACTGCTAGTCGGGAGTGCTGAACACTGCGCTGAACCGACAAGTTGAAACTCTCTGAAAAAGCCGTCCTCATAAGCTGCAGTTCAGAAAAGTTTAAGTGCCAAGTTTTAAGCTCTCTTTTTCTAATTATTTATTATTATGCGACGTTTTGTAAATGTGAAATACACGAACTGTCAACAGTAATATAAATACAATAATTTAAATCGATTGAAATTTTTCTTCTCGTAATATTTCGTTTTGTTTCGTTGTAGCCTGCTTTTCAACATTTTGCAATTACAGAAAATGTAATTTTTCATAAAGATTTAAAGTTTTTAATGGCAGAACTTAACAAATTTCATCTTGAACTTTGACAATTTTTCAATAAAATTTTTTATTTATCTTTCGTGTAAAATTGGTTTATTAGATGCCAAAAGTGACACTTGGCGAAATAAAGTGCCGATTTTGGGCCAAGCATCGGTGGAGGATCGGCAAATATAAACAGCCAATATAGGCTACCAGCACTGGCTTAAAATTGGGCCGATTTAAATAAAACATGGTTTGCTATGGTAAAAGTGACACTTGGCTTAGTAATGTACCGTCACTGGGCCAGACTTTGGCTGATCCTCGTGAAACATGGTTCCCTGTACTAAATTTGAGTACTTGGCGCAATAAAGTACTGATACTGGGACAAGCATCGGTGGAGGCTCGGCAAATATAAATAGCCAATATAGGCTGCCAGTGCTGGCTCCACACTGGGTCGATTAAAATGCCGATATTGGCCCAATAACTTTAGCCGACCTTTGGCTGCCAAAATTGGACCAACTCTGGGCCGTGTATTCAGCTCCGGCAATTTGCACTTGGGTCGTAAATCGAATGGAATAAGCTAAAATAGACCAAAGAATTTTAATTCAACTTCAAAATAGTATATTAGTGACGGTAAACTACTGTAAATGACACTACTCGCCCGATATGGGACGAATACAATAGGACCATTATATAACCGTCGCATCACTCTTAAAATGACAAATCTCTCTGACTATCTATTGAGACGAAATCATTTAAATCGAGTCTGTAGATAGCCTGAAACGGGCCAGGCTATTTCGCCTGAGAATATTCTGAGATTTTCTATCGGTGCGGTAATGTTAAATTAGAGCAATATAAAAATAGTTAAATGATTGTATTGGTGCAATTGCATCTAAGTAAATAATTACAGCAATAATAATAACATACATCTGAGCTTCAGGAACAACAGAAAACACTGAACATAATCAGAGTTATCTTCAGCTCCTCATGCGGCCTACTTGCAGTTATTGTCAGCTCATGAGATAATGTGGACGCCATCTTTGCGATCCGCAGTTACTGTGTGATTACAAGATAATGTGCTTGCTATGTTTGCGATCTGTTCACTGTGTGCATGGATTATATGTCAACAAGGCCTAATGCTGAAATGCTGCAGCATAATTATGATCATGTTGTGGTCCTGCCAACCTAACATTGAGCTAGCAGGATCACATGTTGTATAAAAAAATCGGAGCATCAAATTTGGCAATAGTCCATTTAATGAGCCCTAAATTATTGTGCAAAGAAATATTGCCTGAGTTGTTTTTTTCGATGCGTGGTCCTGCTAGCTTCACGTTAGGCTGGCAGGAATACAGGCTTCTTTATAAAAATGCAAAGCATCACATTTGTCAATAGAACATTAAATAAGCTTTAAATAAGCCCTAAATTATTGTGCAAAGAAATATTTCCAAAGTCGTTTTTCTTTCTATGTGTGCTTCTGGTTGCTTAACGTTGAACTAGCATGACTACAGATTTTTTTGTTAATTGCGGTGCCTTAAATTTGGCAATAGAGGATTAAGTGAGCTCTCAATAAGCTCTAAATTATTGTTCAAGGAAATATTGTGTAGTCAGCTTTTTTCATACTTTTATTTTTACTACTTAAAAAAGGACTGAATTGTATTACGGAATCCAATATCGTATCATTTTTTTTACAAAATCTGATAATTTTAAGTTTAAAAAAAAGTTACATACTTTTAAACACGTAAAAATTTGGAATGTATTGCAGACAGGAGGTACTTTCTTGTGACACATCAGTTGTCCTAAGCACTAATTATTTTAATGTTTTTATAAGTCATACCCTACAAGTATTAAACTGCAAAGTAATTCGAATATAAGGGATATGTAATATTTGCAATACTGAAATAGATATGGATGTGGGTTTATTGTCAGTAAAATCTTGTAGCAGTTAAGAAAAAATGTTATATGAAACTGTGAACCCGAGGCCCCCAGAGTTTGTTCTTCTGTGAATTGAAGCGGCGCAGCGGGATGGATGAGAGGAACTGTAGAGGGTGCACGGGCTCACTTACACTTGGCTACTTATATTTGGAGTGAACGTTTGTCTGAAGAGTTAAGTCAAGTTCAACACCAAACCCGGCACTCACTACAGGGTTCACTGTATTTATACTTTGCAGTTAAAGCTGTTTTTAATTTCATAATGGGTTGACGATAGGAGTTTAGCGTTATTAACTACGTTGTGAAACGTAAGTTGTTTTCTTTCTGATTTTACTAATGGTTTAACAATATTTTTTGAACAAAGGTTAAACAAATTTTGTGCTTTTGTTGAAAGCTCTACAGAGCCCTAAATTATTGTGTAAAGGAATATTGCCTAAGTCGTTTTTTATATGTAGTACTCCTATCTTACTGTTAAGGGTTCGTCCATATATTACGTAAGACGTTTTTCTTTTGTTTGAATAAAGACGAGCCTAAAATTGCTGTGAAGTTGAGAAGGACACAACGATATAAAAAAAAACGTCTCACGTAATATATGGATGATCCCTAAGTTAGCAGGTCCACAGGTTGTGCTTTTAAATTCTGAGCATACAATTTGGCAATAGAGCATTAAATGAGCCCTAAAATATTATGCAAAGAAATATTGCGTAAGTTTTTTTCAATATGTGGTCCTGCTAGCTTAACGTTACGCTAGCGTGACTACGGGTTTCTTCTAAGAATTGCGGAACGTTAAATTTGGCAATAAAGTATTAAGTCAACTCTCTCAGTGAGCCCCAAATTGCACGGAGAAAAAGTTCATTCATCTCTCCTGAATTATTTCTATAGTCGGGGATAAGAGCGAGCCTTGAACAAACTTGATCAATTTTGTAAACTTTAACGATTTAATGTAAAACAAATCTGTAATAACTTCACATGAGTTCTTTAAACATTATATCGAACTCCTATTTAAAAATCTGAATAAAATATATAAAAAAATTCATGAAAAGTGTCAAATTTATAGAAAAATTCTTGAAAAACTGTTAAAAAATCGAATAGTAATTCGATTCGACGTATCGAGTATTTGTGAACTGCTTCAATATTATTCAGTGTTGTTATTTACAAACAAAATAAAATCTAAGTGTTTGATTAAAAAGTGATTAATAAAAAATCTGTGAATCTTTTTATTGCATAATGTTTGTCGAATTTTGCATAACTTGACCGCAAAATGAAATATTTGATTTTTCATTATTTTGAATGATGAGAACATTTGAATCTTAGATTTTTCTAGAAAATGCAAAATCTTATTATGATAATCTTGTAAGGCATTCAAAAATCAAATTATTCCTTCTCTTGACTTTTTTCATATCATACGTTATTTGGCTAAACATTTCCATTTTAGTTTTTTTTTTATTATGTAAGCGCTATAACTCTGATATTTTTTATCATAAAAATTCAAAAGGAGAAATAGTTTGTCTTTTTGAGCACTACAAAGAACCGCACAGAGAATTTTTTAATTTCGGAAAAAGTGGTTTAACAATTTTTCAAAATGCGCATACTTTTTGAACTTTTATACAAAATGGCTGGCTAATGTATTCTACCTTGAGCTTAGGGCACTAAAAGAGTATACCAAATGCACATCCAATCTGTCAATTCTTTCGAAACTTATCGCGCTAAAAATGTAAAAATCTACAGGCAAAAACAAACAAACATTGAGACGAACGAACACATTCGTAAAAACCTTTTTTTTTGGATTCAGGGGGTCTCAAAACGTGGATATTTAACGAAAATGGAGGGGTGGGGTAACATTTTCAATAAATCTAATACTAGATAAATGAATTTTCAACTAAATAGTTGAATTTTCAACTGAAAAAGATAAGTTTTCAACCAAAAAAACATACATTTTTTACCCAAAATTAAAACGTTAAATTTTCACTTTGAAAAATTGATCAAGAAAAGCGAATTCTCCAGAAGTTAAATTCAATAAATAAACGCGAATTTTTAACAAAATAAATTAATCTTCTAAAAACAGTTGTATTTTTAGATTATATACGACCAATTTTTAAGCGAAAGTTTAAGAAACTACAACATAAATTTTAAAGCAAGTTGCTGACGTTTAATGCCTAAAGGAGCAATTTATCGACAAAAGCGTTGAATTTTCACCCCGAATCGCTTAATTTTTTGTTTGAAAAATTAATTTAAAAATAATGGAATTTTCAACAAGTCGAATTAAATAAAAACGACGATTTTGCAATAAAATACATTAGTTCCCTACGATGTAGTTGGATTTTCAAATTATAAACCACCAGTATTCAATCAAAGCTTCAAAAGTTAAATTCGTAGAAAAAAATTAATTTTTGTTAAAAAAACAACGAAGTTTCAACGGAATACATCGATATTCAACCCAATTGTTGACTTTTGAAGCCAAAAAGACGAATGGAGGAAATAATTTTCAGAATTTTGTATTCTATGTGTGGTGGTTCTTCTAGCTTCACGTTAAGCTAACATGACGGCCGTTGTTTTCTAACATTCTCATCATTTATGATTGAGAAAGTAGTAGAATTGTCCGAAATTTGACACCACTGTTTTTCAACGGATCTCCACGTTTCGAGACCCCCTCAATCCGAAAATCAAGTTTTTGCAATGCCGTCTGCCTGTTTGTCCGTCCGTAAATCAAAATTTTAAGCCAAAAAACGCACGGTATAAAAAAAAATTCTGGAAAAGAATAACATTGCTTTTTGAAAGCCTTACAAGATTATCATAACAAATTTTGAGATTTTCTTAGAATATCGAAAATTAAAATATTGATTGCACAAATAATAATGGAAAATCAAAAATTCCATTTTGTGGGCAAACTATGTAGGACACTACAAAAAATATAATTTAACAAAAATTGTTTCTTGATAGGACGCGTACTTTTTGTTTTATTCGTGAAAAATAACATTGAAAATAATATTTAAAGAATAAAAAAATGTATGGGAAAACGACGAAAGTTACGAGAAAAAAAAAAATTCAACAAAACCTGTTTATAAAAGTCTGTCGGAAATCGAGCGCGTAGCACAAGTTTCACGATGAGAGTGTGTACCTCAAATCCTACAGAGGTTTGAAAAACTGAATCTTTGACCATACTTAATACAGTAGACAATTCAGAATATCAAGACGCATAAAAATACTGCCATCTAAAAGAGATCTTCTTGATACATTTTTATTAAAGCATTACAAATGCAATGAATAAATATCCGAGCGCAAAGCGCGAGGTGTAATTAAGACCGAGTACGAAGCGCGAGATATAACCGTCGCGTACCCCAGGCGCGCTCAAACTTGCGAGCGAATCGAAGAGCGCGATGAGAATGTGCCCGCGAGGCGGGCAGATTTTTTTATATATAAATGCAGAGCATTAAATTTTTCAACAGGGCTTTAAATTAATTTAAATTTCCTATAGGTTTTTAGTCCATTTTTGCAATGTGGTCTTATTTCATACATATATCTTTTGCATTATGGTCGACAAATTAAAGCTTGGAATCTCCTATTTAAAACAGGGACCCGATAGAAACTTTCGTTTCATTATATTAAAAAAAAAACGTTTCTTTTGTTTCCTTTTCGTTACGTTTTGACAGATCAGAATAAAATTAAAAAATAAATTGTTACAACGTCACATTTTCTTTGTCCGCCCTTAAAAATTCATATAAGATTTATCTTCCAAGGATAACCCGTCGGATATCCCGCAAGGTAAAAATTTGGATATCCCAGGGATAACCCCAGGATATCAGGGATAACCCTGGGACGTTTGCGGGATATTCAAACGTCCCAAGTAGGATATAGAAAATTAATTTATATCCTACTTGGGACATTTGAATATCCCGTAAATGTCCCAGGGTTACCCTGGATATCCTGAAGGATATCGCTGGGATATCCAAATTTCCTCCTTGCGGGATGTCCGACGGGTTATTCCTGGGATATCCTTGAGACAACCTGAGAGGTAAATTGGATCAAATGGGATATCCCGGTATATTCTATTGTTGTGAGGGATTTATAATCAATGTTAATTTGTTTTAAGTGTTATTTCTAATTATTAAAAAATGAAAAATTATTTAAATAATTATGTATACACATAGTTCTTTACAATATTATGTTGCCGCTGTTCTCCTAGAAAATTTGTTAGTGATTGCCAAGATCGAACCCGGGAAAATGCTACATACAATTGTTCATGATCAAATACATCTTTACGATGATCTACTCCGATAGTAACGAATGTTTGTCCTTGGCTTTTATTAATAGTTATTGCGAATGCCCGTTTAATTGGAAAATGTCATCGCTTAAAAGTAAATGGTTAAACTTCTTCACAAAACATTCTGATACGATGTATAAAGACAATGTCCCCTGCCTTATCACCTGTTAAAATGCGACATCGTAGAAGATTATTGTTTGCTTAGATCTCTGATCCTTAATAATTTTACTAAATATTTTCTTTAATATATCATTGGTTCTCGTAGATGCACAATTTTCTGAGAACTATTAAGCAATTATTATTGTCATTTAACGTACCATCCTCAACAGACAATAAATACTATGCGAATTCTACTTCTTGTGGTAAAGTACGAATATTTTCTGTAAATGAAAGTACAGAAAAATGTTTCCAAAGTGAACTGAATTCAATCGATAAATTTACTCATTCATTGCCAGTTGCATAAGTTTTCACAAGCAGTAATCGCCTAAACTCTCCGTCAAGAATTATAATGTTTCCACCAAATGGTGAATCAACATTCATGAAGTCACGTAAGGTTCGGTCTATCAATTTCAAAGCTTACCTTGGAGCCATTGGAGTTTTGTCCCGAATGAAAATATCTAATTCTCGTGAGTATTGAACATCTTTATATTGAGTTTTTGTACGGGAGAAGGAATCAGAAAATAAAGGAACTGTCTTTACCGAAATTTTTATGTAAAGTCTTACCTTGTGAAAGTAATATTGCTGCAATACCTGTGAATGTCATCGTACAAATATTTTTCCCTTGCCTTTTAAAAAATGATATGCAGTTGTGTAAATGTATGTCTTTCCTGAGCCACCAGATCCATCAATATAAAAACATGGGGTAGAAGGTCTTTAGGTCTTTCTTTGTTCGACAAAGCAACATTTCGGATTATGTCTACAATATCTTTTTTTTTTATCATTTAATTTGTTTTGCGGAGTCTGACTGAGTTGTTAATGTGGAGTAAGCTATACTTCGTCATCCTGAATCTCAATATCGTTCTCAAATTCAGTTATTAGTGGTACCACTGTAAAGCTACTAATATCGGATCTTTCGTAAGAAAGATAGATATTTACCTGAATACCTGATCTTATGTATGCTTCTTGTATATTAAAGTTCCTCTGAAAATCTTGTGAGACAGCATATTTAAATTTATCCCATAGTTCCTCAGGATTGATAGGTTGACAGTACATTAAAATACGTACAAATAAACATAATAATTGTTGGGGCGTCACCCAAACTCCTCCTTCTATCATGAAGCGATCCCATTTTTATCATCTACGCTGAGACCTAATGCGAAACATGTTCTTTGAAAAGTATCATAAGTTTGTCCATTAACAGTTCTGAGGTCTTGGAAACCTATAGCACCTTTGACTGTTATTACCAGTAGTTTGAGATGGAATAGTTCTACTGTAGTAGGACTAACAGAGTACAGCGTCCACTAACGTTAAATTCTGTTTTTGCCAAATTGATCATTTTGATTTACTCTGTTTTTTAATAGGTAGTGAAACGAAATTTTAGAATATGCATATTGCTTGACATTAGTATCACGTCTATTCAAATAAAAATAATTGATTAGCATAGTTTCAATGTCCAATTCGTTTTTTATAGCATCTTCACTTTCAGCATCATCAATAGTTACACTTTGCTGATTAAGCAGATGTACTGGCAACCTAATAACAGCATGACTGTTAATTTGCAACGATCTACCGAATATACGATCATATGCTTCAACAGGATTAACGTATCGAGTATCCAAGAAATGTTTTATTTCATCCTGATGAACAAAATTTTCACTGTGACTGGCATCAGTAACTACGGCGAAAGCAGCATCGTGTCCTTTGTAGATATATTTGTATAAAGATTTGACCAATTTTATGCTCGAAACTACTTCCACATTAATATGCGAGTTAAAGACTTTTAATAATCTAACATTATAAGGTACTACAATAGTACATTTCTATACGTGCGTGGGAGGTGATTATTTGGCGAATGAGACGTTTTTTGCACGAGCGAAGCGAGTGAGAAAGGTCGCACTCGCTGAAAATCACCTCTCACACAAATACCGAACAGTATTTTATACTACAAAAGGCGAAAAAATCATGTTAAAGTTAAGATTTTGAGGTTAGAGTTGTATAAATGCGTTGTCAGTCGTGCCTCTAGTTTGGCGATTATAAGTACCGGTATCTGTTCTACGATGAGTTGAATATCCGCTTTTATCCATATTTCTCTCGTATTGAAACTTTTTTGGAAAATGCTTACTATATTTACCTTTATTATCTTTACACCAATCTCCGCAATGATCATGAATCATATTTTTCATAAAATTATTATGAAGTTCATGATCTGTATCTGAATTTTGAATTTCTGTCGAATTATAATCATCTATCACATCAGGAGTAGTTATTTTACTATTTTGTTTTTAAATTAATAACAAATGAACATAAGGTAATCCACGTTCTTGATACTCAACAACATATACGTATGCCTGTACTTCGCCAAACAATTGTTGTTTCACTATAATCTTAATTAATTCATCTTTTTTTGCCTTAACAACTCGTGAAAAAATGTCTGGTCGATAAGATGCTGCCTGGCCATGTAATAAATTATATTTAATTTCTTCCCAGTTTAGATTGAATTTCATAATTATAAACAAATCTGGCTGAGAATTATCCTGAGAATTATGATGGGAAGATGATCATTTTTTAACAGTACTACGTAAATAATTTGATCTTTGTTGTAAATGATCAACTAATCCCTGATAAGTATGAGCGCGACGTGTTTTTTATTCAATCTGCAATAATCCATCTTATTATTTTCGATTTTCACATAATTATCGACAACCTACTGTTGAAATAATCGTCCACCTATCAAAAATATATTAGAATGTCCATTTGCCATTCTATGTAGCTCGTGACTCTTCCTCCTCTGTTAAGACATGATACGCTGTTGTTCCAACCTTGTGTACCATACGGATAAAATAATGGATGAATCTAAGGTTCAACGTTTGGATTCATAGAGCTGACAAATGGAAGGTTTTTTGTTCGTTTAATATGTATTGTTACATAGGATTCCGGGATATCTTCGTCAGCAGTTGTAGTGAAAATTGCAGCCATTTTATTAATTTTTTGTAAATTGTAACGTCCTCTATCAATTCCAGGTTTTATGGAAAACAATAAATGCATTTCGGGCTGAACTGATCTAGTATAGTTTATCATTGATTGTTCTAGTTCCTTTAGAAAAACCATGACATTCACAAATAGCATTATCTACAGCATAGGTAACATCTATCTTTAACGTAGAAGTTTGGTTACATCGAATATTATTGGCCTGATTTTGATCTATTATAAATAGATAGCCATATCATGAAGTAAGCATACAGAAGGGTACAGGGTAGTGTTTATCTGATAATAAACCTGACCCTGTATTTTGAAGCAGAATGGACCAGGTCGCCTGTTATAATTATATTAAATTTAATTAGCACTAAACGATGTGAAACATAAGAATTATTAATGCAACGTAGAAAATGATTTAATTGTGAGATCGGTTAAATAAATCTCTTAAAATGATAGGTGGATCAGGCAGCGGTTCCAACTTAACTTCTCCATGGCTGCAACAATCATTAAAAAAATTTCTTTTATTAGCATCTTTTTCAGCAGCAAAGTGCATAGCACCACAATGAACACAGGTAAAATTCGTTTTTCATACGAAATTTTCCATAATATCTTCAATTCTGATATCACGACTGCGCGGCTGATTCTCTTTAGTTAATAAAGGAGTATAATTTAAATTTTAAAAAGTGTTATTTAACGATAGCTCGATAATGCGATCATTATTACTTTCTTTATTTTCTACGTAGTGAAACTGATCAGTTCGATTCGGATTTCTTTCACGATATCTTCTCTGGCGATCAGCATTTTTTTGACGATTCATTTTTTGAAACTATTTTATTTTATTAAAAGATTGAAAAATTACATTCTACAAGTAAAAATATTACTATTCGTACATTAATTACTTACTTTTACGTTTAAAATATTTTCTCCAGAAATTCGTATACATTCACATCTAAATAAATAACAACCACGCTAACCTTTCTGTAATTTCCACCTATACTAGCTGAACTTGACGTCCTGCTAAAATAGTGAATTGAAATGAAGAGGTATAAAACATAAATAAACTTTGATTGTACAGATTATAGCCAATAATCAATGATAGCATTCTATGTGAATAACTAATTACTTTTAATGGTGGTGTTTTAAAAATTCACAAACTTTTATTATATCGTCGCCAATAATAATTTACATAAACTTTAGGTAAATAATACATTTATTTTTTACGTAGTGAACCTGATCAGTTCGATTCTGATTTATTCCACAATATCTTCTCTGGCGATCAGCATTTTTTTGACGATTCATTTTTAAAAACTGGTATTCTTCAAGTTCTGGCCGTTAAATCTTTCGTCTAGGCATACTGGAATGTTTTTAAAAACAGAAATAGTATATGAAATGACGTACTATATTTTCATTACCTATTACAGTAAAAAATTTTAAAAATTAATCATTGGTTATTTATATGAATATATATGTATCTTCATTTGTATCTATTTCTGTATCTGTATCCTTATCTGTATATCTATATGTATTTATATCTGTATTTAATCTTTATCTGCATCTTTATCTGCACCTGTGTCTATATTTCATATTTACCTGTATCTATTGTTATATGTGTATAATGAGTGAAGTATACTTTTTGATCTCATTACTTTTAATGTAAATGAAATAGAGTCTACGGAATTACCGGTAAGAAAAAACTTCACTTGAAATAGTTCAATCATTTATTTCATCCATTAACTTTTTTTAAAGTGAATACCTGAAATTATACTTACATAATAATTTATCTGAAAACCTTTCAGTATCTTTAAAGATTACTTGACATACGTTTGAGAGAAATCATTTTAAAAATCCTCAAACTATAATGATTTTATTTTGTAACCTAAAAATACAAATTATTATATAATATTTACTTAATTTATCAAATAAAAAGCGTCAACATGATTCCTAACTAATTTTAAATTTGCACTATAAGCAGAAGTGATAAAGAGTCGTCTATATTCCACATGACCATTTTTAAACGATTTTTATCACCCCAAATCTTTTGTGTAAAAAATATATAGTTTTGGCGTAACCTCCTCCACGTTAACTCCATTGATCCCGTACACTTTTATGTGAATGTGATATAACATATCTTACAATTACATGAAATATTTTCAAAATAATGAAAATGTTTTGAAAAATTTTTTAATTTTAATATAAGTTTAAGACCCATAAAGAATTATGAAAAACTTTCAAATTGCACAAGTCTCAAAAGTACTTGAAATCCCTTACATTTTAAACACGTGGTTAGAAAGTTTAAAAAATTATACAAAATCGTTTTGAATTTAGTAAGACATCACAACCAAGTTTGAAATATCAATAAATAATTTGCAACCACATAAAGTTCTTTGAAAGCTTTAAGAATCCATGAAATATTTAAAAAAACTGTAAAAAGGTCTTGTAATTCTTTAAAGATCCATGTGAATATTTAAAATCCATTACAATTGTAGTATTAACTTCGAAATTCCTCAAGATCGTTTAAAACTTTGTTTCACTGAAAAGATTCATGAAACTTTTGTGAACTCGTCTAACATTGCAATTAGCAGTGGAAAAGTTGAAACTGCATATCATGAAAATGAATATCGGACGCATATTTCATGATTTATTTGTTCATTAATAAATTATGTAATACAATATGTTACAATAAATGTCCCTTAAAGATCATAAAACTCTCTTTCGTTAAAAAAGAATGCAGTAATTATATTTTTAAAAAAAATTAATACGTGAACAGTTGTATGTATGTTTCATGCCAATGAACAACACGTTTCATGCCAACACGTTTCATGTGTTGATGATCCGAAAATGCGCACGGCAGCAGCGTGGCCAACATTCGGCTTGATCACGTCTCTTAGATCTGAAGTAAGGAATAAAAACAGTGCGTTAAAGAGATAGACCAATACAAATCATGACCAAGTCATCCAATTGGACAACCCTGCATGATGGTTCTTTAGTCCTTTAGGAAAAAGTCTATCTGTGTTTTTCTAAAGGCTCTTTCATACCTTATCTAGCCGGTTTGAGCTGGCAGCTGCAATCAAATTATTATGTTTTTATTCAATAATTACTTGGCTTATTGACAATTTGGTACGAAAAAAATACACAGTTGAACTTTATTGACTATTCCTCTCTTTCTTATGCCCTATTGCAATTCTGACGGCCGTAGTTAGAACGATTCCGTGTACAAAGTCAAAATTCGAATGGACCTCTTTTTCTAACGTTTAAAGGTAGAAAAAGAGGTCTGTTCCATTTTCGACTTCGAAGCAGTATCGGACTCACACTGCAGTACTATATGTGGATGGAATAACACGTCACTTACTAACCCTAAACATACATACCTGTGTCGGTGACATAACCATTTTACCTATTATAATAAAACATCAGAAAGATGGACAACGCTAATAAAAGATCAGAAATATTTACAACGATCAAATTGTTATATTTTTATTAAATAATTACTTAACTAATCAACAATTTTGAACAAATGAATAAATCAATTTCATCAAACCCACTACTGGGAAGCCAATCAGGAAAAGCCGTTACGATTTTTGATATAATTCGACTTCGGTTCATTCATCTTATATTTTTAAAAGAACGTAACTAAAATCGATTGAACATAGTTACGCTTTTGAATCACAGAAACAAAATTAAAATCACGAAAGTATTTTGTTTTATTTCTGTCGGGTCCAAGAGTATAATAGAATATTTACTTGTTCTCGAATTATAATAAAAAATGTGGAAGCATGCACAAGGCGAATATCAATTCGAAAGCGGCAGTCGAATGTCGATTTTAAATCTTTTATATGTGAAAATCAATAGACGAAAAAATGTAGTAACTAACGGATTGTCCGATAAACTCATTGTAAGGATAGAATTTCAAACTCTAATTTAGAGAATCTACTATTTCCTTCTCTGAAGCACGCAGAAAGTGGAATTTGATAATCGACAATATTGAGGAGTTCTGGACAAGAAGGCGACAGGCGCTCGAGAACGAGTAAAAGTATTGTCCAGGCTATGACGTCAGGTATCAAAAGCGAAATTCGAAATTTGAAAAAACCAAAAATATAGTTAGATAGCTCTTGAAAATTGAACCTGAGTCTCCATTTACAGTTTTTCTCTCGGGCTGCAAATTTTCCAGTAAATAAATAAAAACTGACTTTTTCTTAAATTGAAAAAACCATGTTTTTTCACATTCAACTCGCCGTAAGTAATTCGTTTATCAACTAATGAACAAATTTCTTTTTGACTTTTATTCGTGACACTCTAGCGGAGGCTACAGTTTTCAAAAAAGGTCAAAAGTTAATTTCTAATGTTTACTTTTTTAATCCGAATGAAAAACCACTTTTTTAGACTTTCATATTAAAAAAGTGAGCGAGGAAGTTTTAGCTACGACAAACTCCAAGCGAACGAATTTTCTACTAATGTATTGGCCAACTTTTTGGAAAATCTCAATTCGATTTGATTTTTAGTTACATACAGCGAGTTACTAGCGAGTTTATTATGAGCTCGCGACGCGACGCCACAGGATTTTTCGGGGGACGCCGCCTCAAGTCTGAAACATCCTCCTTGCCCATCCTTTGTTTTGTCCACTCGCAAGCAATAGTCAGCGTTCCGGCGGC
>NC_046666.1:94733262-94736779 GCF_010883055.1 Belonocnema kinseyi
CAAGCAATAGTCAGCGTTCCGGCGGCGTCCCCTGAAAAATCCTGTGGTGTCGCGTCGCGAGCTCTTAATAAACTTGCTTTAATTATGGAACTAAAAATCAAATCGAATTGAGATTTTCCAAAAAGTTGGCCAATACATTGGCGGAAAACTCGTGAGCTTGAAGTTTGTCGTAGCTCAAACTTCCTCGCTCACTTTTTTAATGTGAAAGTCTAAAAACGTGATTTTTCATTCGGATTAAAAAAAAAACATTAGAAATTAACATTCGAACCTTTTTGGACACTGTAGCCTCCGCTAGAGTGTTACGAATAAAACTCAAAAAGAAATTTGTTAATTAGTTGATAAACGAATTACTTACGGCGAGTTGAATGTGAAAAAACATGGTTTTTTCAATTTAAAAAAGTCAGTTTTTATTTATTTACTGGAAAATTTTCAGCCCGAGAGAAAAACTGTAAATAGAGACTAAGGTTCATTTTACAAGAGCTATCTAACTATATTTTTGGTTTTTTTAAATTTTAAATTTCACTTTTGATGCCTGACGTCACAGCCTGGACAATACTTTTACTCGTTCTCGAGCGCCTGACGCCTTCTTGTCCAGAATTCCTCAATTGCTGATAAAGATTTAAAATAAGTATATAATTGAGTGTTTTAGCATCGTGTCACGATCATGATAGTGCAAATGTGCAGAAGTTTAGCATGCTTGGTGCATCTTTACATAGGAATTCATACGAATTTCTTCTTAATATTCTTAAAGTGAAAGTAATTTATAAATGTATGAAAAGTAATATTTTTCCAATGTAAATTCATTTTCGCAATTATGTTGTATCCCTCCATTAAATGTCTCATAGATCCATATAGATCTTCTATAAGTATCTAATTGTTCCTAATGGTTTCTATTGGTAGTGCCACTTAGAAAATTTGCCACTTTGTGATTTCTTTGTGATGTATTCTATATGGATTTCCTATTAGAATTTGAGATTGTTTCTGAATGCAATTCCAAGAGCGACCCTTTTGTTATAAGTATTTATATGGATATACATACAGGATTATCCTGTCGACAAACTAAGTCCCTAAGCATCTACATGGATTTATATGAAAGCTTCTAACATGTAATTTATATGGAATTACAACGAAAATTTGAAGTGGTTCCTATATGATTATACAAATAAGATTTTTTTAACGTTGTGCTAATTCCCTACTTCTATATGGTTTTATATGTATTCTCCTGCCCTGTAATCTATATGAAATTGCAAACAGGATTTTAAGTTATTTCTATATAGATTTTATAAGTAGGACTTTTCTGATGGGGCGCTAATTACCTACTTCTATATGGATTTATATGTATCTTTCTGACATGTAATCTATATGGAATTACAAAGAAGATTTGAAGCGGTTTCTGTATGGATATACATATCAGATTTTTTTAACATTGTGCGAATTCCCTACTTCTATATGGTTTTATATGTATTCTCCTGACATGTAATCTATATGAAATTGCAAACAGAATTTTAAGTGATAGCTATATAGATTTTATAAGTAGGACTTTTCTGATGACGCGCTAATTACCTACTTCTATATGGATTTATATGTATCTTTCTAGCGTGTAATCTATATGGAATTACAAAGGAAATTTTATGCGGTTTCTATATGGAACTACAAATAAGATTTTTTTAACATTGTGCTAATTACCTACTTCTATATGGTTTCATACGTGTTCTCCTGACATGTAATCTATATGAAATTGCAAACAGGATGTTAACTGATTTCTATATGGATTTTATAATTAGGACCTTTCTGACGACGCACTCATTACCTACTTCTATATGGATCTATGTAGGTGAGAAGGAAAAGGAAAAGAGGGAATGAGAAAAATAAAAGGGGAAAGAAAAGAATAGGAAAAAGAAGAAGGGTAAATGGAAACATTCCCCTTTACCCTTTTCTCAACCTTCTTGCATTTTTCTTTTCCCTTTACCAACCTCTTGCCAGTTTTCATTTCCCTTTTTCCCTTTCCACTTTCCTCTTTTAACTCTTTCCCCTTTTATTCTCGTATTCCTCTTTGGCGTTTCAGCTTTCCGTTTACAATATTTCCCCTTTCTCCTTATCTTCATTTCCCCATTCCATCTACTTTTTTCCTATTCTCCACGGTCTCTTTTTATTTTCCCCATTTTCCCCATTTCTTTTGTCCTTTCCCTTTTCTTCCTTCCCATTTTCTCATTTTTGCGTCCCTGGTCCTTTCCCCTATTCCATTTCGCGGTTTCTCTTTTCCGTTCAATCTCTCCCTTTTAAGCTTTCCCTTTTCATCCTTTCCCCGATTCTTTCAACCTTTTTTCTCTTTTCCCTATTTCTCTCTTTCCCCTTTTCTTTTCCTCTTTCAATTTTCACCCTTTCTCATTTTCCCTTTTGGAAAAACGGAAAGAGGGAAATGGAAAATGAGAAAATGGGTGAAGGGAACGGGAAAAGGTTGGAAAGGGAAAGATTAAAAGGGGAAGGGAAAAGGCAAACAGAAAAAGGGAATAAGGAAAAGGAAAAAGAAAGGAGAAAATGAGACACCGGAAAGGGTGCAAAGGGAGAGGAAAAGGGGGAAAGAGACAAATAAAAGGGACAAGAGAATAGGAAAAGGAACAAGGGTGAAGGGAACGGGGAAATAGAGGAATGGGAAAGGCGATGGTGTGAAAAGGAAAAGAGGAAGCGGTTAAGGATAATGGGGAAATAGAGAAATAAGTACAGGGAAAGGGGAAAAGGAAAAGGTGTATTGGATTGGGAAATAGCAAAGAAAAATTCAATGAGGGATGAGAAAGGGGTAAAAGGAAAGGTAAATAAGAAAGGGAAAAGGAAAATGGTGAAAGAGATAACTGAGAAAGATACAGAGCGACTTCACGATCCAGCCCCTGTCTGGTCGTGCTCACCGCACGTTCTTTATTTGCTTCACATGTTTGTTCTGATTTATTAAAAATAAAGTTTTGTCACATGCATTTAGTATTATTGTTTGGCCCTGGAAGTAAAAGGTATTTTGTATATCCCTCACCTAACCTGAAATACCTAATCGGAGAACGACGAAATATTTCGCAGACGTTGTGTATTAAAAAAATATATACCCATATTTGAATGATGGTATTCGGATACGCGCAGATACGCGGAACAAAAGAAAAAGTGTTTGTAGATGATATAACAAATTTCGACCCTGATAATAAGAAAACAAAATATTTCAATGTTAACTGTTTCGATGGAAGCTGGGAGGAGGCATACGTCTTTCTCGTAAATGGTAAGTACATACCTATAATGCGCAGTGTTATTATAATATAGTTGCTGTATCCATATATGTATTTTAATAGCAAAACGTGGAAATTTTCGGACATAATGCAATTATTTCATTCTTAGTTGAAAATTGATATTCTTTATTGTAAATTGAATTTTTCTACCTTTGTTCCCACCCAAAAGGTCCCAAATTGTCTCATAATCAAGCTGCAAAGTACATGGGAAAATCATCGTCGTTCGTCAGCAAGTGGGTAAAGCGGTATAA
>NC_046666.1:94736879-94741154 GCF_010883055.1 Belonocnema kinseyi
CTTTAATTTTATTCATAGAGTGCTCATAAATTCCAAAAATAAATCAATTAATAAATAATGAATGAATAATTTTTTTTTCATCGAAGGTGTCGAGAATATACGAACTAAGAAGTACCGATGCTGTGACTGTAGTGTCGCAGAAAGAAGAGAGAAAGAAATTGCAAACGACCTTTGTGGGACGAACATAGGGTGGTCGTGTGCAACCTTTGCACCAAAGTTGATTCAGCTTATTTATGCAATATTCAGTTTAATTTAATGTTTTTTTAATTCAATTTTATTTTGAGAATTAGTTTAAAAATAAAAATATTTTTGCAGAAAAGGCTTCTTTTTTTAATTGCGAAGAATTTTTCCTATCCTTCAAACATAATAACCTCTTTTTCATTGAAGAAAGCTTTTTCGTAATTTTTTTATCTTCATTCTTGAATGACACTATCTTATTGTTCATCAGAAAAGAAAGAGATTGACCTATTATAATTCAAACTATTTATAATAATAAGCATTCTGCCCGCATTTCTGATATTTCTCTTTATTTTTTATGGATGTCAAAAGTGATTTTCTAAATTGTAAACTAAAAGAACAAATTTATATGAAATGACCTGAAGGTATTAAATCTAAGGAAAATCAAGTTTGCAGATTAAATAACGACATATGTGGACTGAAACAAGCAGCAAAGTTTTGGTTTGATGTATGTGGACAAACTTTAATTGAGAAAGGATTTTAAAATTCATCTGTTAATCGATGCATTTATATTTTGGATATATGGAATATATCTAAAAATATCTATCGGGTTCTCTATGTGGATGATGTAGTAATTGCCACTGCTAGTGGTGAAACAATGAAAAAATTTCAAGATTTCTTTAATGAATAAATTTCGTATGACAGATTTAGATAAATTTAAGGAAATTATGAGCAAATATTATGCGGTTATGTTGATTCTGATTGGAGTGGTAATTATCAAAATGTTAGAAAAAGTGCAACAGGCTATCATTTTAAATAATTTGAAAAATGCACAATATGTCAAGGGTCCAATACTGGGGGCGACTCCTAAAAAAAAGGTCATCGGAGAAAAGGAAAAATTGTTTCTAAGGATTATAACATGAACGTATTAGATGTGTGTGAAACATTACACCCCCCCCCCCCCTACGGTCATAACAATTTTTTGCATTTTTTCTCTCAAATTCTGATCACACAACAAAAATAATGAAAAATAAACAATTATGTTTCGTAGTCTAAATATGCAAGTTACAAGTCACCAAAAAAAGATCATAAATCATTCATAAATCATTTTTTTGGTACGTGTTGCTTTTATTTTAAGCTTCGTTTTAATCATAAAAAAATCATTGAAAATAAAAAATTAAATTTTTATAATAACAAAACAGTTAATTTATAGAAGGCGAACTCTTAAAATTATTTTTAAAAAAAGACAGTGAAAATATGTTTGCTTCAATACCCATGCACATCATGAATTGTAATGATATAAATTGATTGAAATAATACATTTTTCAGGGAAGCTGGAAATAAAATTTCGAAATAAGGAACAAAAATATTAAATTATTACTCATAAATCAAATTTGTACTGAATAAGCAATCGCGGACCGAGGTACACAAATAAATGTATTATATATTAGGTATAATAGTGTTGTTCGTAATGTAGAAAAGTTTGTACAAAGTACAAAGTTCGTACAAAGTTCGTACAAAGTACAAAGACCGAGCATGCAGCGTGAAGTAAATCCATTATAGAGCGCGAAGCGCAAGAACCAACAGTCGCGCACTCTAGACGCGCTGCAACTTAAAAGCAATAAGAATATGCTCGCGCAGCGGGGAGATTGTTTTTCGTCTAAAAGTTCAACCAATTGTTCATTTTTTTCATACTTCTTATTATTTTTCAAAAATAGACACCATAGACTGCAAGTTTTCAAGTATTTTTGCCGCGAAGAATTAAGCCTTAATTTAAATAAGTAATTCATTATAACAACATTAAAAATGACAAAAAAACCTAAAATTACAATAAAATAACAATTATTATAGTAAAGTATAGCAAAATATAGTAATATTTTACAATTTCCAAAATAATTATATATATCCTTTCATCCGAACTCTTGAAATGGAAGTTAATAACTTGTTTTAGAGAAAATTTCGACTAATAAGTAGTCATTATAATGTAAAAATGAAGCTTGAACTTAACAATTATTAAAATAGTTAAATACAGGCGATAATTCGTCGAGATTTTGCAATAAACCAAATGAGTTGCCCCCTTTCATATTTGTAGGCGAAAATGGAGTCATACTTTTTACATAAAACAGTTGATCCGGAAACTACTTTGAGGTGCATATAGGCGCTATCGAAAGTTAATCACTATAATCTCAAATTTTGTATAGTTTATTTTATTACATGAAACTGTAAGGTCGACTGATTACTAGTAGTGATACTAGTAGTAATTACTAGTAGTCGCTAAGGTGTTATCTATAAGTTTCTGTCGGTGTCTTTACTTTATTTTTGGAAATTCATCATTGATCCTCACAGACTTCCGGGTCTATATAGCTTTATATGGAATTGCCAATTGCCACTGAGGTGATTTCTATATGCTGCTGTTGGTATCTATATTTTCTTTCGGTGGTTGTCTCATTGATTCTCAGACTGTATGACTATCAAACACTATCATAGTCATGTTATCCTATATGGAATTAAAAAGCCACTGGGGTGGTTTCTATACGCTTCTGTTTGTATCTTTATTTCTTCTAGGGAAATGCCTCATTGACTCTGATATACTTCTGTGTCAATGTGGCTCTATATGGAATTCCCAACAGCAACTTAGGTGTTTTCTATATGCTTCTGTTAGTATCTTCACTTCGTTTCAGTGAATTTCACATTAATTCTCATAGACTTCTGGTTCTATACGGCCCTATATGGAATAATCAACAGCCACTGAGGTGGTTTCTATATTCTTTTGTTAGTATCTTTATTTCTTCTGGGGAAATGCCTCATTGATTCTGGTAAACTTCTGGGCCTATGTAGCTCTATATGGAATTACCAATAGCCACTGGGGTGGTTTCTATACTCTTCTGTTGATATCTTTATTTCTTCTAGGGAAATGCCTCATTGACTCTGATAGACTTCTGGGTCAATGTGGTTCTATATGGAATTACCAACAGCAACTGAGGTGTTTTCTATATGCTTCTGTTGGTATATTTACTTCGTTTCGGTGAATGTCACATTGATTCTCTTAGACTTCTGGTTCTATACGGCCCTATGTGGAATTACCAACAGCCACTGAGGTGGTTTCTATATGTTTCTGTTGGTATTTTTATTTCTTCTGGGGAAATGCCTCATTGATTCTGGTAAACTTCTGGGCCAATGTAGCTCTACACGGAATTACCAATAGCCCCCGGGGTGGTTTCTATATGCTTCTGTTGGTATCTTCATTTCTTCTGGGGAAATGCCTTATTGACTCTGATAAACTTCTGGGTCAATGTGGCTTTATATGGAATTACCAACAGCAACTGAGGTATTTTATATATGCTTCTGTTGGTATATTTACTTTGTTTCGGTGAATGTCACATTGATTCTCATGGACTTCTGGTTCTATACGGCCCTATATGGAATTACCAATAGCCACTGAGGTGATTTCTATATGCTTATGTTAGTATCTTTATTTTTTCTGGGGAAATGCCCCATTGATTCTGGTAGACTACTGGGCCTATGTAGCTCTATATGGAATTACCAATAGCCTCTATGGGGTGGTTTGTATATGCTCCTGTTGGTATCTTTATTTCTTCCTGGGAAATGCCTCATTATTCTGATAGACTTCTGGGCCTATGTGGCTCTATATAGAATTGCCAATGGAGACTATGGGGTGGTTTCTATACGCCTCTGTTGATATTTTTATTTCTTCTGGGGAAATGCCTCATTGACTCTCATGAAAAAACAACCCAAATTATCTAAATAAAACAAAACGAGGTGCATTCGTTTTATTAATTAAGTGTAATATTAGTTTACTATAATTAGTTTTATAAATGTTCTGCTTGCGAAAGAGCACATACATATATTTGCCATACACAAACATATTTTTCACAAGAAAATATATGCAATTCATCATGTTCACATGTATTTGCTTATATTTTCGTCATAATGAGGTGTTGTCGTTATTGTGACGACTCTCAGTATCGTAAGAACTAGCAACTAGCAAGAAGATTATAAAGGGCTAACAAGATACACGAACTCTATGCAATTTGCAACAAAATTGTTCAGAATTAAAACCAAACGGACGCATTTTTA
>NC_046666.1:94741254-94744606 GCF_010883055.1 Belonocnema kinseyi
CACTTGAATTACAAAAAATCAATTAGAAATATGAAAATATCATAGTATACTGTAAATAGACGTCAAATGCGTTCACTTACATGAAAATAAGCAATTGACTTAACATGACGAAACTCGAACGTAACGGATACTCTTGGGGACAAATGTGCCCCAAGCGCTCAGTATTTCCTTCTCACTTGATGGACAGCAAACAATCGGCAATATAAAGCACTTCACCGCACTCTAGGATAGTCAAACTTAATTGTGGTTAAGGTCTGCACCACAAAATCATAGATATTTGCTCAGGAGAATTAAATGAATTTCGCGTGGGGCACATTTGTTCCCCGCAGGATCCGTGTAGGGTTAATAAGTAATTGGGAATTAAATCAATTAAAAAATTATTGAAATATTGATATAAATTATTCTGCATGTGAAAATGACTTTTCACATCTTTTTGACTCTGAAGTATTTTATAAGTCAACATGGCGGCGTTTCGAGATCGATTTTCATAACTTGCAAATTCGAAAAATGTTGGTCAGGATTCATTCAAATTACTGATGGTCCCATCTGTCTCGTACTTATTTTTCTATAATTAAAACGGGATAATGGTTTCATTATTTTTGAGTTGTTAAAGGAGAAACGTTTGAAAATTCTCAGAAGTAAAAGAAAAGATACTGATAATAAGGAAATCCCAGAAAAATGAATAATTCTTTGAGAGTGAGGCAAAAACTGTGGGAAAATGTGTATCACAATTTTGAAAAAGGTGCACTTTGTTTACGGTTTACTTGTAGTGAAAGTACAATTTTCCATGCTTGTTTTATAAAAAAACTGTTTAAATGTTTGTGGAGCTGTTATATTAACATAGTATTCAAACCGACTTTTGGTTAAGAGTATAGTATATTTTGCTTTATCAAACATCATTTAAAATTTGTTGATATTCGCGAGGGATCGTATATATTTCAAATAAGAAGATAAAATATATGGGTGTTTCTAAAAAAGTTTGCCACTTTGGGGAGTGTAATTTCTGAGAAAAAAGTTGTTCGAACCGACTGAAAATTTTTTTTATCTCATAGTACTAACTATCAGGTAACGGAAAAAAGGGATGTACCATGATTTATTCAAATAAACATCAATTTATCGCAATAACAACCGCGGTAATAAGCGTTGAACAGAGAAAAATGATTATTTTCAGATTTCAGCGTAAAAGTGCAGATTATTCTATTATTTTAAATGCACGATTTTTCCATCTGCCTAAAATGTCATTATAAGAATAGAATATCTCAGTAACTAATTTATTTCTATTTCCATAGCGGCCGACGCATTGGTTCCTATTCCCCAAAAAAGAACGTGTTTTCAATATATTTAATTCCTTGTAATTTTACCAATAGATACACCTCACAGAGATGTCTTCTATTCCCCAAAAGTGTTTGTATTTTGAGATTATATAATTCCTTCTAATATGTTCACAAAATATGTGTAATAAATTGTTTTAATTCCTTCATGTGGAATATAAATTTTGAAAATTTAATCATAATTAATTTAAATCCGCCTCTCAAGAGTTAAAATTATTTTAATTCACAGATTTAAATAAATTATTAAAATATAAATGATTATAAATTTGAATACGAATTGTGTTCAAAAAGTAAGGTGACTTTTCAATTTTCGCGGGCTACGTACATTCAAGTTTTAAATTTGTTGTTTTATTGTGTTGGTACACTCGTCACGATGACATGTTCACAGTTTTGACTATATAGCTCGTATTGTTTTTTCTGGCAGAGGCGTAAAAGGTTAGAAGGGTTTGGTGTGCTCGGCGATTTTCTTCTTTCGAAAAAAATGGAGAAAAGAGTTTGCATTAAATTTTGTATGAAAAATGGAATCCAGTGCTCTAAAACTCTTGAAATGTTGACAGTTGCATGCGGTGAGTCTACTCTGAGTAAAAAAATGTGTAGAAGTGATACAAGCTATTCCAAGAAGGCCGAGAGGATGTCGAAGACGAACCTCGCCCTGGACGTCCCAGCACGTCAACAACAGATGAAAACGTTCAAGCAGTGGAAGAAATGGTGTTGAAAAATCGCCGAATTACCATCAGAGAAGTTGCTGAAGATGTTGGCATATCGGTTGGCTCATGCCATGCTATCTTTTCGGACGTTTTTGGGCATGAGACGTGTGTCAGCGAAATTTTTTCCAAAACTGCTTAATTTTGATCAAAAGATCCATCGCATGGCCATCGCTCAGGAGACCAAAAACAGCACCACAGTCATGCGTCAGCCTCCATATTCACCGGATTTGGCCCCCAGTGACTTTTTTCTTTTCCCAAAACTGAAGAGACCCATGAAAGGACATCGATTTTCAACGATTGAGGAGATAAAAACTGCATCGCTGAAAGAACTCAAGGCTATATCACGAAATGATTATCAGAAGTGCTTCGATGATTGGAAAAAGCGTTGGCACAAGTGTATTATATCTGAGGGGGATTACTTTGAAGGGGACAACATAAATATTGAGGAATAAATGAATATTTTTTTAGAAACCCATAAAGTCACCTTATTTTTTGAACACACCTCGTATTTTTCGAGTTTATAACTTATAAAAAGATTTAATAATAAAAAATAGGTTAAATAAATTCTTTCGTTTGAGGAGTTTAGGCAGGACCGAAAGGACATATAACTAAGGTACGCGTGTCTAAGATCGCATTTTAACTAATTTTTTGAAAAGCCAAATTGACTATTTAATTCTCTACGGATTAAGTTGAATGAAGAACTATTCGAGTAATAAATCTCATGCAAATTTATATTGATTTTGATAGTATTTCTTATATGAAAACCAATTGAATATGCGTGGAACCGACAGGACATAAAAACGAAGGACAGCTTTGAAATTTTTTGTAACAGTCGACAAAACAATATTTGAAGTTACAAAATGTATTTTTTTATATTATCATTCATACTAATGGTATAATTTGGTCGAAGAGAGATAAATTACAGTAATAGTAGTTTAATGTTGCTAAGATCCGAGAAAACTCGTACTGGGGACATGGGACCGACCGAACATTTTTTATTGTTTCTTATTTTTAGCTACAATTAGAAATAATTAAGATTCATAAAAATGAGGGAGGTTTTTCTTCATGCTGAGCTCCTATTATAAGAATTTTTCGCATTGCCCATCACTTCTTTATTATTGATTGCAGAGCTTGGACACAGAATGACCAACTTTATGAAGATCACCCTTATATGCTTTAAGATACATCGTCACAAAATAATGAATACGGAGAATCCAAATACCAGGTGTATACATATGAAACCGGTATTGCCATTTAGCGGCCAGTAGGCACACTTGTAGGCACTGTCGGAACTTACCATTTGTGCTAATTGGC